>NW_026713202.1:0-29227 GCF_029784015.1 Lycium ferocissimum
TTTTAAGTTTTATGGACAAATGACTCGATTTAAAATTTTTAAAATTTATTAACGGAAAATTCATTGGAATTCTCTCTTTTTTTTTTTTTTTTTTTTTTTTTGTATATATTCAATTCAAAGTTGCTACATAAGAATTTTCTTTTCTCTTAGTATATTCATTCAAAGTTGCTACATTACACCCGAGAAATTCAAAGTCTGATGTGTCGTTAAAGTAGACCACGACTTAGTGGGGTGTCCAAAAATGGGTTGCTTAGACAACCCAACGGTAAAAATTATTGGTTTAACGATCTATTTGGTTAATGATTTTTTAAATTTTATTGGACTACCCGGCTTCGATTTCCTATTATGTTTTATGAACGGTTAAACCGATAACCCAACAAGGACATGTGATTCCTAAACACGTTAGTGGTTGATTCACCGTTAAACCAATTGTCTTCTAACACGATTGGTTTGGCCATTTCGTACATCTTTCACGCTGTAGTGAGAAATATCACTAAAACATACTTATTAAAGGTAATTTTAGTAAGATCTTATGTCCTCATGGGTTATCGGCTTAATCGTTCATAGAACTTAAAATTTGAAAATCGGCGTATTCCATAAAACTTAAAAAATCATTAACCAAATAGATTGCTAATCGATAACTTTTTTTTCGGTTCTCGCTTATCGATTAAACCGGTTTTTGCACACCACTAAATTTGGGGTCTACTTTGATAACACTTTGATCTTTGAATTTCTCAGGACCGAATGTAGCAACTTTGAATAATATATACCAAAAGAAAAAGGAAAAAAAGAATTCCAATAAATTTCCTAAGGTGTTTTTACTTCTAAAAGTATCCTACATTCATTTTTGGTTATCCATTTTTACATTAATTTTTTTTGTTTTGTTTTTGGAGTGCCAATTATTTTCTTTTAAACTTGTACGGAGTTTAACTGATTTTTTAAGAGAAAAATGAATAGCTAAATATTAAAACGGAAGAATATCTTAAAAATTTTGATCAGCGTATAATAGAATTGGTTTTAAAATTGATGAAAAAAAAAAGAAAATGAGAAAAAATAGGAAAGGGGAGAGAGAAATGACAAAAAAACGTGGAAGAAGAAAAGAATAGTAGGAAGAGCATAAAGTGATGGGGCCCACAATATAATTGTAATAAAATACTCCTTCAGATACCATGTCATATTTATGCCTCACCCATCGTAAAGTTTTTCTCTCCTCTATGACTTGGGATCCGCTTGAAATGAATATGTTTCAAAATAGATCACACAAGGTGGATTAATCACAATTAGTAACTAAAGTACATTACACAGTGTATGGGATAACGACTTACCCATTTATTGAGGCACAGATATTCAAATTTGGATCCAGAATTTAAATTTTATGGATTTGATAAGAATTTTAATATTAAACTCATTATATTTTAAAAAGTTATGTTTCATATAAATTATATATAAAATTTTAATAATTTTTTACATATAAATTTACGCATCGTATTAAAAAATTGGTGGTTCAATTGAACCCCCACTTAATAAGGCTAGATCCGCCCAGCAGACATCCCCCAAATTAACACCAGGTGTTCTAAAAGGGGACAGCTTTTACCGATACTCTAGTACAATTTTTTTTTTTTTTTTTTAGGATTAAAGAACAATTCAATTTATTTATCCAAGAAATTCTTTATTTGCAGCATGCATGTTGACACCGAGTTGGCAAAGAGTGTGGCTTCTGGAATCCCCACGCGACTCAATACCCGCTTCCTATATATCGCCATCCAACTTTACTACTCTGTATAAGCAAGGATCCACAAATTTGTCGTCCTCACAGACCAAAGGGACCCAGAAGGGTAATTTTTATTTTCCTGGGTAATACACGGGTTGTTGTTGGGTAATACACGGGTTGTTGTTGCACACATTGCTACTACTTTTTGCTTATAAGTTTGTCTTTTTTTTTTTTTTTTAACAATACAAATTCAAGCATTTTCACATGGGCCAGTAATTGGTCTATATTAATATCATCGTAATATTTTGCGAATCTCTTTTTTCTCCTTATTGAATTATTTTTTAGTCCTTCATCTCAAAATATTTGTCACGTTTCACTTCTCGTGGATCAAATTAAATAAATATTACTCTCTCAATCCCAATTTAAGTGTCTTAATTTAACTGGACATGGAGTTTAAGAAATAAAGAGACTTTTAAATCTTTTGGTCTTAAATTTAAGATGTGTGTAGTCCTTTAAATCTTGTGGTCTTAAACTTGCCATGTAAAATTTGAAATTGAAAAACTTACTAAATATAGAAAGAAACAATCTTTTTGGGACACACCAGAATGAAAAGTAAGACATCTAAATTGGGACAGTGGGAATAATCAATATTTTTCCAAAAGTTTCACTATATTAATAGGAGAATTGAAATTTATAGAATTTTTCATATAGTTTTTAAATATCTAAAAAATTTAATTTAAAAATATTAAATTAATCTAATCCAATTTAACTCTGCAGATTAGTCAAATTGTCTTTCGAAAACGTGACAAATGTTTTGGGATGGAGGGAATATATTATTTTTGCTTACATTCTGGTAAATTTTATCCAATTTTGAAACCAAATTTTCTTCTACAACTGGAGCATTCATTTGGTCATACTATATCTTTTATTAAGCCTCCAATATTTTACTTCTTTAGTGAGCTTATATGTTCTTATAAAGATTTGTCCTAAAATTATTTTTAGGTATAATTTAAAAATATTTTAATTTATTAATGTATTTTAATTATTATTTTGTTGATATTTTTGTAAGATCATTAATTAGCTTAATCTGTGTAAAAACTCAAAATTAAGGTTATATATTGTAGTATAAATTTAGAGTTATTGAAAAAATTTATTGCGTTAGATGATTCTAGAAGATGAAATATGAGTGTATAATACAGATGAAAATAAAATACATCATTAAATCTTAAATGAGGTCAAGCTAAACACAAAATCAGTTTGAAGCAGGACAGAATGAAGTGTCGGCTACATGTTTAGTCGGATTCGGTAGCATTTTGATTCAAACTCTTTATTTATCTAGAGAGTTCATTGAGTATGTATAGATTATTAATTTAGAAAAAGTAAACTAAAAAAGTCAGAATTCAGAATTCATAAACTCAATATTTTGGCTCCGCATCTGATTTGAAGTAAATAATTTTATTAAAAATAAAAGTTAAGATGTTAAAGGAGTAAATGAACGTTTTATTTTTATATATTGAAACTATTTTATTTGAAATTTAAATTATTATACAGTAAAAAGGTGTAATATAAATCATTTTTTAATTAAAATATCTACTTTATATTTTGAGTTTGGGTCCGGGCTTAGCACGGGCCACGTAAAACTAGTGTACACAAATAAATATTTATTTTTCTGATCGAAATATTTTGAAAGTTTGTAAAATACTCTCTCTGTTTATTTTTACTTGTCCTGTTAAAAATATTGTCCACTTTTATTTGTTCAATTAAAAAAAATCAAGAGATAAGTTATCATTTCATCCATATTTTATCCTTATTATTAATTATTGGGTTAGAAAGTTCAAAGACTTCTTAATAGCTGTATAACTTTTAAAGTATGTTTTATTGATTTCAATTATTAGATGACTCTTTAAAGGATGTATCAAGTCAATACATAATAATTAAAAATGGAGGAAGGTAGTATATAATATATGTAGCAATTTTTTACACCACTTTAAAATTGACAATCCCCAACTGATCTTTGAACAAAGAAGAATGAATAACTAAGAGAAATAAAATCCCAAATAGTTTACGTCCAACAACAACAATGAAATCCCACAAAATGGGTCGAAGCTCAAATACTTTATGTCCATAGAACCCAAAAAAAAAAAGGCTCAAATAGTCAGGAATTTAGGATGGTGAGATAGAGATTGTTAAGATATAAATGGAATGCGTAGGGGTCGGGGGTAGGTGATATATAAATAACTGGAAGGTTAGGTAAGAGAGGCGGTAGCTGGTAGACATCAGATGTGATCCATCCAACTGTATGTGAATATAGACAATTTCATCATTACATAAAGTAATGCTGATACTTAATAATCAATATTTAAGTATATTTACCTTTTTTTTTTTAAATAGAGAATGATAACAATAATTGAATTTTTCCAGCAGCATAAAATTATAAGAGAAAACTAAAAAGGTGAATACTTCAACAGCTTCCGCTTCTTGTTTGATTCTTCAACTTGTTAGTATCGGTTTAAATTTTTAAAAATTTACATATGTATGAGTGTATGTATGTATATTCTTTATATTTATAATTAATAAGCAAGGAGTTGCACATTGATAAGGTCGAGGTGCGCTAAATTTTTTGTAACTCTAGATGCAACAGATATCTCTACTAGGAAGAAAAATGTAGTTAATAGTGTTAGATTTAGGAGCCGTTTGGCCATGAGAATTATTCACTTTTTTCTAAAAAATTATTTTACTTTATTTGAAAATAAGCGTTTGTCATGAAAATTTCAAATACAATTTGAAATTGTATTTGTTATTTAGAAAACAACTAAAATATTGTTTTCATTTTTTTCACTTTCAATACATTCAAATAACCAAATATTTTTTTACAAAATCTATAACGAAACACCACTCCATCTTACTCCAACTTCAAAAATTCCAAATAAAGTGAAAAATATTTGGTTTCTATGCCCAAACGCCTACTTAAGATCATCCGATGGATTTATATGGAGGATTAGCCTTTGGGTCTAGTTTTCGGAGTAGGTATAATGGGTTATAAACTTTTTTCTAAAAAAAGTATCTCCAAAGACGGTTTTAGATGGTTAAAATTACAAAAAATGAAAGATCAACTAACCTGTATAAATATTTCTAATAAAGAGGTTATTTCAATAGCCAACAGGAAAAAGAAACTTGACAGAGAAAAAAAAAAAAATTCTTTCCGATCTCATGGTTCGAACAGTCCATAAAGCAGGAAAAAAAAAAACAAAATTCATTCTGCAATTTGGAGATAATCAAATAGAAATCATAGCTTAAACACAAAATAAGCTTTTGAGTCGATTTACACAATCAGCAGTTATAACATGTCATTTAATTCATATTCGAAGTTATCAAATTAGGATTAAGTTTGTTTTGCTTAAAAAATAAAAAATTAGGATTAAGTTACAAGTTGTAGACTTGTAGGTCTTTTGTTGGTCTAATGATGTAAAAATTCATACATTATCATTGCACAGAAATCAAACTAATTTTTTGAAACCAATCACCCAAAAAACTTGATTTTGGGTTGGTCTTTTCCATACACACGAACCAAAAAAAGAAAAACCTTTAGCACCAAATACTGTGTCTCCACTAGGATAGTTATACCATGATGGCCTTTAGTGGAAGTTGAATTCCAAAACCAATAATTTAGAATGGAACAACTCATGCCACTGGAGTACAACCTCATAATTTGATAGCAATGCTCGCTTTGTTACAATTTTATGTGATACACTTTCTTTTTTTAATTTGCCTAAAAAAGAATGATACGTTTATATATTCAGAAATAATTTAACTCAAAATTTTTCCTTTACCCTTAACGAAATGATTTACAGCCACACAAATATCTCTAACTTATTTTAGACAATAAATTTCAAAAAATTTCATTTCTTTCTTGAACTTCGCCTAGACAAACTATATCACATAAATTGACATTAAGGGAGTAATATATATCGTCCATGATAACTCTTTCCAACATTTTGAACATTAGAGTTGACCGTCCAGTTATAGTTACAAAAATAGATGAAATCAGAATTATGAGTTTACAAATATTTTTAGATTTTAAAAGAAATTACTGAATCTTTGATAAATAATTTATACGTATTAAGCAAATTGTTTTATACAAACATAACATCTACGTCAAGATTATGGAGGCTTGTCGAATTCGCAGGGGAAGGCTAACTCGCTCCAGACTGCAAATTAGTTTGAAAATAAATGTGTGGAAATATAGATTTAGAAACTGGGACCACTCTAGAAAAGTCTGGAAGTTTCTCTTGGCGTTAAGCCAGCGTGGTGTGGAGGAACATGGGCCTCACCAGCAAATTGTGGCAGTTTTAGCAAAACGTGTACTCAAATTAGTTTATTTCTAAAGGGAAAAATAATAAAATATATAAAGTAACCCCAAAATTAGTCCCTAATTTTCAAAAAGCCAATCAATTTTTTCGGGGCCTTATGATTTCATGTTTGATCGAAATGTATCATTGACACCTTATAGTGCCAAGAGAGAGAGAGACTATACTACACATTTTTTTATTTTATTTTAATATATCATTAAGCATTAGCCTAATGATCTTTTTAACGTAAAGAGTACTACATCAAATCCCACACAAGGTGTTTAAAATTTGAACAGGCTAAAATTAGAAAAAATATACTCCCTCCGTTTGATATTAGTTGTCATGTTTTCCTCTACGAAAGTCAATTTGACTCATTTTCAAAACTAAATTGAATTAGATCAACCTAATATTTGACGTTTAAAATTTAGATATTCAAAAACTATACAATAAGTACTAAAAGTTGCAACTTTTTCATGTTAATTAAAAATATAATTTAAACTGCTAATGAAAATTCATATAGTTTAACTCTCATGTAATATATGACAACTAATATGAGACGAATGAAGTAACTAACTTGGAGTTCATAGAACTCTCCAACTTAGCATTACAAAATCAATAAAATATATATTGAAGTAAGACATCTAAAGATTCCATCTCTTTCTTTCAAGCAGGGTGCCTTTTTTTTTTTTTTTTTTTTTTTTAAAAACAAAATTAATATATCGATGGGGGTGGGGGGGTGTGGCGAGGGTATTGGTGGATTTTATTAATGAGAGTAGATAACATTAATTGTAGCTTATGTCATGTTCAAAATAAGATCTTGCTAAATAAGAAAAACTATAACTGGATTGAGGTTTAAGGTTATGAAGATCTCCCCCAGTGGCGGAGCCACAGCCCGGCAAGGGTATTTGGTTGAACACCCTTCGCCGAAAAATTATACCGTATGTATGAACATGTCAGTTATTACGTATTACAGACATATATTACATATTGAATAACCTTAATATATATATATATATATATATATATATAGATATTATATGAATTTGAACATTCTTAACAAAATTCCTAGCTCCGCCACTGCTCTCCCCTCCTAACTTATGAATCAAATAGAAATTATGCAATTCTTCCTCCTTTCAGCTTGCTTGTCTATATTCCAACAAATCCAGAATACTAAACCTGTTGCAATCATTATGCTATTCTTCTGGTTCTTATCCTCAAATGTGTGAATTGTGTCTTGTCCAAATTCAGTATCCTTTTTCCTGCAATTGGAAATTTTTGAAAGCTTCTATATTCCAGTAACATTTCATTATCCAGTGCAAGATTAGCCAAATAGTCTGCCATCATGTTGCCTTCGCTGTATATGTGTTGAATCTGTACTGTACAGTTTGCATGAATTTTTGTATGTCATCTATCACTGTAATGAGTTGCCATGGTACACTGCTTTTTCCTTCCAAAATTAGCTTTATCTGTAGTGAATCTGTTTCTACTATCACCTGATCAATTCCTTTGATAATGCAGCAGTATAGTGCCTCTCCAAATGCAGCTGCTTCAGCTTCCATGTTGGTAGTCCTCAGCCTGTGCATACTTGATGTCCCCACTGCGATCTGTAAAGCAAAAACCATATGAATTTCTCCCTGGTTTGCCTATGCATGCTCAATCAGTATTGCATTTGATTATTCTTGTTGCGGGTGCACTCCAGTATATTTTCTCGTAATACAAGGTTGGTTTTAGCTGCTCCAAATGATCCAGTAATGCAGGCCAGCTTGATGGAATATGATTCAGTTTGAAAATCTTGCACTCATCAACTGCTAAATTGGAGTATGTATCTGATATTCTAGCATGATGTGTGTCATTTTTCCTCTATTTTTGATTTTATTTCGTCTTTTCCATATCTCCCACATGATTATAGCTGGGATTACAGATAATATGGTCTTCAGTTTTGGTGGCCCTCTTTTCCAACATTTAATGATCACCTGACTTAGCTGCAATTCTTCAATGTTAACACTTGCATAAGAAACAAACATTCTCCACAGTTTTTTGGGTCGTGGGAGAGGTAAGAAAGAGATGAGACATAGTCTCATTCTTACGTTCTTCACAACACCAACACTTAGATGGTAAACACACTCCTAAGCTCTTTAGTACTTGATTCACAGGTCACTTGAACTTCCATGGCCTCCACAAGAATAAAGAGATTGTAAAGGGTAAACCTTCGATCCACATTTTTTTTTTTTTTTCATCAATCTCCTCTCCACCGAGAGGCTTTTTTTATTGACTGCACAGAAGCATCAAAACATAGGTGTTACACCTTTGTACCTATCTTGTATGGACAGGTTCCATACTAAGCACGATAGGATTTCTTTTAAGCTTTCAAAAATATGAAATGAAGAGTTTCACCCTTCAGCTATACAAAATATACATCAAGGAACATCAAAGGCATAATTTCTATCTATGTTCCTAACTGTAGTATTAGGACCCTTGATGAGATTTCTCCTCATTGTCGGCATCTGAAATCTGTCCATTTTCAGTTCACCCCTTACCTCTTTTGGTAAGTCCTGAAATTCAGTAATCCAAGTTATGGTGCTGCAGGCAAGTCCCCAGTTTGATAATCGGTCCGCCACTCTGTTACCCTCTCTATAACAATGTTCGATGCTCCAACTGTCGGTCTGCTTTAGAAGATCACGGATCTTCCTAATGGAATCGTTGATACTCCATGGAGGATTTGAAATATTCTTAATCCATTGTACTAGTAGCTTCGAATCGCTTTCCAATTCTAACCATTTATAACCCTTTTGAATACACCATTCTACACCAAATTCCATAGCTTGAGTTTCTGCACTGTTGTTTGTTGTCATGCCCAGATGCACTCCAAATGCGGCAATAAACTGACCTCTATCATTCCTTATTACACCCCCTCCACCTTGTTCACACGTCCGGGTTTCCTTTTGAACACCCATCGGTGTTTAGTTTAACAAAGCCGGTAGCGGGGAAGGACCATTTTATGGGAATAACGTTGAATTGGTCTTTTGTATCCTCTGCTATTTGCATGAACTGCTCCCATTTCAGGTAAGGATTAATCTCGGCAAATTGTTTATGAGCCATCATAACCATCTGTTGGTAAATCCTGAATTTTATTCTTTGACTGGACATCTTCCTATCCTCGTACTTTGCCTTGCATCTGTCTGTCCAGATCTGCCAAATGATGATCCCTGGAAGGACTTGTAGCACCATTTTCTGAATCGGATTTTTGCCTTTTAAGAGCCACCAAGTTAAAATTTGATGTCTTAAACTGTTGGCGCTTTGAAAAATCCCAAGCCACTGGTTGAAATGTTTCCAGATTTCCATCCCAATCTTGCTTTTATATAACAAGTGCTCCACATCCTCCTGTTCATGGTTAGTACAACAGGCGCAAATAGAAGCTAAATGAACATTAAACTTCCTTAAATTTAAATCTACCGGAATTTTGTTTCTAAGGACTTTCCACATAAAGAAAGAAACTTTGAAGGGAGAACTTTTATGCCACGTCATCCTATTAACAAAAGAAGAGTTCCGATCATTTCTAACAATATTCCAAGCTGATTTACAAGTAAATTTGCCATCAGTAGTAACAGTCCATACGGGCTGGTCATTAAGCTCATTAGAAATAAAGGAGATTTTCAGGACATGTTGCACTACATTCTCAGGTAGCTTATTAGACAGTTTGTTCACATCCCAGGCATCGTTAATAATAAAATCAGAAACTTTACCTCTAATTGAAGTATTAGCTACCCCAAATTGAGCTAAGTTACCCAACCCGGACCAGTTATCCCACCAGAAACTAGCATTGCCTCTGTTAATCTTCCACAAAATATGATGATCAATGTTCACCTTAATCTTCATCATTCTCCTCCAATTATGGGACTGAGAGTATCCCCATTTCCTAGCAACCGGATGAATTCTTCTAGCATATTTAGCATTTAAAAAATTCGACCAAAGAGATTCTTTAGTTCTAAACAACCACCACAATTTAACCGAAAAGGCAGCAGAAATATCATAAAGAGATCTAATGCCAATACCTCCTTCCTCAGTTGGAAAACATAGATTAGCCCAACTAGACCAGTGATATTTAGGTTTTCCTTCATTGTTACCCCATAAAAAATTCGCAAAAATTTGCTCCATCTGCTTAAAAATAGTCTTAGGAGGTTCACAAATAGCAAGAAGATGCACAGGCATAGCTGATAGGACATGCTTAATTAGAATAATCTTACCTCCTATAGACAACCTACCATAGTTCCAAGAATTTACCTTTTTGAGGATTTTTGTAGCCATATTAGCAAAGTAATGGATTAACTTCCTACCTTGGAAGAGAGGACAACCCAGATAAGTTATTGGAAAGTCTTGCCTTTGAACTTGTAGAATCTGGGTCACAATATTAATTCGCTTTTCTGAGATCTTTCTGTCCATAATGAAACAGCTTTTGCTTCTATTGATCCTTTGTCCAGAGTTAGTGAGATATTTTTCCAATGCCTCCATCACTAGCTTGAGAGTCTTTGTTTTCCCTGCACAGAAAATTATAAGGTCATCAGCATAAGATAGATGATTAATTTTCGGGCCTGTTTCTTGCATTGTGAAGCCTCTGAATCTAGGATTATTGTATAGATTATTAAGAAGGCATGAGAGTGCTTCGGAAGCTATTATAAACAGAGAAGGGGAAATAGGATCTCCCTGTTTTACCCCTCTTTGTGACTTAAAGAAACCATGCCTTTTTCCATTAATAACAACACTATACCAGTTATTAGACAATAGGTTCCAAATGATAAAAATCCAGTTTTCTTCAAAACCCATTTTCCTCATTACAGCACATATAAAATACCAGGAAACTCTATCATAGGCTTTATTCATATCAATTTTGAAAACCACATTACCCCCACTATTTCCTTTTCTCATCTCATGAATAATTTCCTGTGCTAGTAAAACATTTTCCCCTATAGCTCTACCTTTCACAAAGCCACTTTGATTTGGGGAGATGATTTTGGGGATAATGTTTGATAATCTCTCTGTTAAAACCTTAGAGACAATTTTTTGAGTGACATTACTGAGGCTTATAGGCCTAAAATCTGAAAAGGTTTGGGGAGCATCTATTTTAGGGATCAAAACTAGACAGGTATTAGTAAAGTATTTGGGCATAATTTTGCCATTAAAAATAGCCATAACCATCATAAAAATATCTGAACCTACTATATCCCAAGATTTTTGGAAAAAAAGCCCACTAAATCCATCTGGACCAGCAGAGCTATTGGGATTAATATCGAAAACAGCTTTTTTCACCTCCTCCTCAGTAGGTGCTTTTGTAAGAAGATAATTGTCACAAGAATTAATGCAATTAGGAATATAATTAAGGATACTGGTGTCAATGTTGTTGTCCTGCTGAGAAAACAGTTGCTGGTAGAAAAGGGCAGCCGCATTGCCTATCTCTTCACCCCCCTCTATCCAAGATCCATTGTCACATATCCTCTTGATATGTAGGAATTTCCTTCTACCCTTCACCACGGAGTGGAAGAATTTTGTGTTCTCGTCTCCTTCTAAGTTCCATTGGAGGTTAGCTTTTTGTCTCCAAAAACTATCCACATACTTGTGTTGAATGACAAGCTCGGCCTTTGCCTTGTTCATAAACATTCTATCCATTTGATCTAAAGTGTTCATGTACTTCTCTTCAGCTGTCTTAACATTTTCTTCTAGTCGTTGAAAACTGTCAAAAATATTCCCGACTTTGGATCTGGACCAGACCCCTAAAGCCCTGCTAGTGTTCTTAAGCTTTTGTTGGATTTCCCAAAAAATATTACCACTAGTCTGGGAGAACCAATTATTCTTGACCACATCTTGATATCCTTCGATGTCAGTCCAAAAATTCAGGAATCTGAAATATTTCACATGATTTGGTCATTTTACTGAGATTAATAATGGACAATGATCTGAGCTTACTCTAGGCAAATGCATCACATCTGTCATCTCGAACATTTCAGCCCATTTATCGTTACTGATCAACCTGTCTAGTCTTTTCCATATGACTTCCGTTCCTTTTCTTTCGTTAGACCAAGTAAATGCGATCCCCGAAAAGCCATTATCCTTTAAGTTACAATCCTGAATGCACTCCATAAATGGAATGCTTTTGCCAAGGCTATGAGGCTTACCCCCCAACTTCTCTTCAGCAGATAAAATGCAGTTGAAATCCCCGCAGACTGCCCAAGGATCATCAATAGTTGAAGACAACACTCTCATATATTTCCAGAGATCTTCTCTACCTCGAGATTTAGATTTTGCATATACAACCGATATAAAGACTTGTTGAGTGTTCAAAATGATCCTACAGGTAACCATTTGATCTTCGGAGCTGTGAATATAGCATTCTATCTCTTTTCCCCAAAAAATCCAGATTTTATTGCTATTGTTCGCGTATGCTCCTTGCATACCCAAAATAGTTTTATAAGAGTCAATTTTTGTTTCCTTTATGAAAGGTTCCTGAAGAGCGACAAAGGGGATCTTATGCTCTTTTATCAGGAATTTGAGTCTCTCAGTAGCAGCCTGAGATTTCATCCCCCGTATATTCCAGTTAAGACATTTAAACATTACCAGGATGCTTGGAGGATTTTTTGGATTCCTTCTTTTGATTCCTTGTGATATTGTTCTTCTTACTGCTGCCTTCCGCTGCCTTGTTTATTTCTAGCTCGGGATTCTTATTTTCAGTAGCACCTTTAGTCAGACAGGGAAGATTCTCTTTATAACTGGTTTTCTTCACATTGTCCTCATCTGTCCCACTCTCCTCCTCTTCCGAATCTTCTTCCTCAGATTCATCTGAGGTGTTTTCTTCTTCAGATGAAGAGGTTACCTCAGCCCATTCGTCTTCGTTTTCATGATTCCCTTCTTCACCTTCCACCTGGGCAGTTTTGTCAACCTCTAAATTTTCCTCTTGAAGAAGTTCATCGAAACTATTTTGCGTAATGAGATTTTCTTGTTTTTTCTTCCTTTTCTCCTGTTCTCCTTTACCAGCAGACCTTCTGTTTTTCGTTTTCCCTGCGGATTCCCAGCCTTCCTCAAACAGAACAACTTCCAATTTGTCAGGTTCGTCTATCATGAAGGATTTGACGCGAGTTTTGCTATCATCATGGCCACTCTTCTGCCCCTTTGTAGTTGGAGAAGTCTGCGATCCCTTATTATTATTAGGAATCATATTAGAGCTGTTGTCTTGGTTCTCTGCCATCCCAGTCCACTCTTCGATTTCACCAGAATTTTTTTCTTTTCCTTTTAATCTTTCCTCTTCCTCCTCATTGTTAGAATTATCCTTCTGTTGTTCTTTACTATTGTCCCCTTTAGCCTGTACTCCACTAATAGGCCAAGGCTTATCAAGACCAAAAATAACCCCTGTAGGCTTGAACATAGTTTGAGGGGGTTCACTTTGACCTCTTCTATTTCTGTTCACCTTTCCTTTATTATTCTGAATCTCCCTCCCTCTCTGTAACTGTTGATTATCATTTGAGCCCTCTTTTGCTTCATCAGGAGTTTGTTTCTCGATCTGTTTGTTTCCCCTATTGTTCTGCCCTCTTTTTTGTTTCTCCATATTTTTTGTAGCCTCTTTCTCCTCTTCTTCTTTCTTATCTTCTACTCTCTTTTTTTCCAGAATTCTGCAGTTGAGCAAATCATGTCCTAGTTTCCTACAGTGTTTACAATACTTAGGTATGTTCTCAAACTCAATCTTTTGATCAAATCCTTTTAGAGGAGCATTGTCATCTTCAACACCTATCCATACACTCCTCACCAACGGTTTCAACAGATCCACCTCTACCCTGACTTTTGCCATACTCGGCCTAGTCATACTTCTAGTTGCAACATCAATTTCCAAAGGTGTACCTACTTGTTTTGCAATTTGTTTAACATAGTGCCAGTTATGAAGATGAAATGGTAAACCTGGAAGTAAAATCCAAACAGGAACGATTGGTAGATCCTCCTCTGGTTTGAAGTCCGGAGTCCATTTCTGAAGCCAAATTTGGAACCCATCTATTTCAATCACCCTCTTGTACAGTATAGAATTGTAGTCCTCCTCATTAGTGAAATTTAAAAAGATGTTGAAGTTGTCAAAAACACCTATCTTTGGAGAACCTTTCATGGGGAATTTTTCTGCGAATTTTGCCCTAATTGAGTCGATTTGGGGTCTGCTTTTGAGGAACCTGCCAACAATCGTTCTTCTACAATGGTTCGCCATAACTCCATAGAAATCGTTGGCTTTAAAGATCACCGCTGGCTTGCCATTGTGGGTAGTTCTTCTAGATTTGACGGAGTCGGGTTCAAAGCGGGTTGAAGCAGATGAACCCGGGTTATTCGTGAGGGTATCAGCATAGGAGCTTGTTGGATCTGAGCCTGGATGGATCGCCTCAGTTGAGGCTTCCTTTTGCACATTTTCACGCGCCGACGGGGAGCCTAGCGGCGGCCCCATGGCCCTGTATCGGTGGTAGGAGTGTTATAACGGTAATAAAAGGAACTTTGAGTCTAGTATTGAGTTAGCGCGTGTAAGCGCGTTCTCTAAACTTTTTTACGAAAATTGCTATAAGGATCCACATGTACTTAAATATCTGCTTTTTTCATCCTTCTGACTAATATAATGCCATGCACTCCTAACTGAGAAATTTTCATTTTGTTCAAACATCCACCATGTTCTATCCAGTTCATCACTACCAGCAGGAGGAGCAATAGTCTGCAAAATGTGTTAAAAAATATCATCAGGCAGTTGTTCCCTCACGGATTGTACATCCCATTCTCCATTATTGCTGAATTTGTTCACCTCAACATCTTCATCTTCATTTATATAAGGGACAACATAGTAAATTGCTCCTAGAGTCGTCCAGTTATCAAACAAAAAGCTGGCATCTCCTTGTTTCGCTTGCCACTAGATCTGATGCTCAACTAAATCTCTTACTGTGATCATCTTCTTCCAGATTATTGAGGTCCCCCCAGCATGAGTTACTACAGGATGTAGTTTCTTACAGCATTTTTAATTATCTATGCAACCTATAATGAAGGTTTAGTTCTAACGTTCCACCATAACTTGCAGAGTAATGCCTTTGAGACATCAAACATTGATCTAAAACCCAATCTCCCTTCATCTTTTGGTAAACATATATTCTCCCATTTAGCTCAGTGCCTGCATCTACTTTCCTCGTTATAGCTCTAAAAGAATCTAGCTAGCATTATGTGAATATGCCTTATAACGGAGAATTACCTAAGCTCACATCAAAAAAAGCTCTCTAGCAAAACCCTACTTTTCATGCAAACCCTAGCCTAACACTACCTAGCCGCCAGCAACATGGCCACCATGGCCACTGGTCAGCCACCCCTGGTGGTTGGCCAGTCATCCTCCAACCCTACTACAACCAATGCTCAACCCATAACACAAACGCAATCTCCCAAGACAAAATACACAGATTTCTTCCAACCTCCTACGTTAAACCTCATGCAAAACCCTAATACTAAGGAACATAATGGACCACTGACGGCTACTACTAGCATTTCAATGAAGAAAGTGGTGATTAAGAATGGAATTCCAGTGGTAAGATGGACTCAAAATGAAGTTAAACAAATGGAGAAACTTCAAAGACTTCAATACGCTGTTATAGGAAAATTTTCATATGGATAGCCAGAAATGGATGAACTGCGTAAGATTATTCCTGATCAATGTGGTATCAAAGGAAATTGTGAGATTGTATTATTTAGACATAGACATGTATTGATTCAGCTGTCTCTTATGGAGGATCTTGTTAATCTATGTTCTAAAACCTCATACTATTTAAACTCCAGCGATGGATATTCATACTTGATGAGGCCTCTTATTTATGATACAAAGTTTAAAATAGATGAGGATTAAGTAATATCATGGATATCATTGCCTGATTTAATGATCACTTTCTTTGTGAAGGAGGTTATTTTTTCAATTGCATTAGCTGTTAGTACTCCTTTGCATGTTGATAAGGCTACTGAGAATCGTACTAGACCTAGTTGTGCTAGGGTAAAGGTGATGATTGACTTGTTGGATGAACTTTCTGATTTTGTTAACATGGAGATAGAGAATGAGGTGACTCATGAGATCAGAATTGAAAAAGTGAAAATCAGGTATGATAATCTTCCAAAATATTGTCGTGACTGTAAACTACAAGGGCACAATGAAGATGGATGTTGGAATTTGCATACTGAACTATATCAGGAGGAGGAAGGCAATGCAGTTGTCAATATAGAGAAAGGGAAAAAGATGGTTGCTCATAGGGAGAAGCAAGTTGATCCAGCGGAGAAGGGAAAGGAAATAATTAAGAAACTTTATTCTCATGGGATGCAGCTGTCACGACCCAACCCCGTAGGCTGTGACTAGTACCCGAGCTGGGCACTCGTACACACCCGTTAACCAAAGTCGGCATACAAATAACTTATGCATATACAAAGGTCAGACGTCGTCTCCAAAGCGTCACATGTACAAATAGATATCACAAAGCCAGCAAGGCTATCATAAAGCACAACGTCCCAAAATATAAACAAACGCAAGCTGACAAGGCTGCCACGGTCAATGGGATCGCCCAAAACATAAATCATACGAACACAACCGAACAATAATACCCCAACCCACATATATGTCTACGTACCTCTAAAAGTAACAACAAAATCATGGGCGACGGGACAGGCCCCGCCATACCCCTGAATGGACATATGCATATACAACGGAAGAGTCTGTACCAAAATATAGGCTCCGGAACATAGGAGCACCCCAAGATAGCAGAGTAGATGTCCTAAGCTGGCGATCACCAAAGTGGGCTTCCAGCGGGCATGAAACGCAGCCCCCCCGAAGAAGGGGTCGATAAATATGTACCGAGTATGCAAAGCATGAAATACAAAAGAACAGATCATAACCGGAACAAGAAGTACAGTAAATAAGTACAATATCCAAAATACCAAAATATTTACTTTTGAAACACAATCATGCATGGGGCTCAGGGAACATGGTCGCCACCCCGTCTTTGGCGCCATAACACATCATAACACCAGAAGATTGCATATCTCCGTAACCCGGCATCTCTCCATAACACATCATAACGCCATAACACATCATAACACCGAATATATATATATACGGTACCGGGCGGCTCTAGCGAGGACTCGCGAACCATAACACATCATACTCCGAATATAGCATAGTGCGCACGATGACATAATCGGCCCGGACTCGCGAAAGATGTAACAACGATGCACGAGCGTAGTCGTGAGTAACCATATGATATAAATCATCATTTCCGACTCAATAGATAAGTAGACTAACCATACTCGGGGGTCGGGATGATAGCCATATGAAGTCCGTTCTAAATACCACTAGAACTATGTTAAGGCGGATCTTAGGGATCGTAGATATGTGTCAAACCAATCCGAGCCCGCCCATGAAAGTTACGGGCATTACTCGTTATGGAATCTTCTATGAACGTATCGAAGCGATCGAGCCCGTCTATGAAAGTTACGGATATTATACGACATAGAATCCTTTAGGAACAAAACTTTTATGCAACATTTGAAATCCAATCATACAAAAGGCACAAGGACCATAGTTCGACTATATTAAAAATGCTAACATCAAGAAGTGAATAAGAATCGTAGACATGCTCGGATCTTAAGAATAGAGTTACCCCAAGGTTCGTATCATATCTTACTTACGTCTAAGACATGCCAAAAGAAAGAAAGGGTAAGTTTACATACCTCGTCCGCTTCCTAAGCTAATCCGAACTCAAGTCTCGGGCTTCCCAAGATCTACAACAACGTCATTAGATACTAACATTAGTTATAGGCACTTAGAATTCAATCCCAAGTTAGCACTTTATCTACGTAAATTTGGGAAAGCATTTCCTATAAATTCAACACCCCGAGAATTCAACTCGGCCAAATCATCAACAACAATACCAACAACCATACTAACAACATCAACAACTAATCCAAAATACGTTCTAACGTTATTAACTCTTTTCTACATAGTTCGACAACATTCCATTTACATTCAATTCAACTACGTACGTTCAAGCCAACATCAACGCTCACATGTTCAAGTACTAATCCGAGATCATTCAAACAAGATTCAAGAACACTTCAAACAACCCGCACAATATTCAAAACAACCCAACCAAAACACCATTCCACCCGAAACCTCCCCAACTCAATAAGAACAACAACAACACATTTATTTCTTCCAAATTCATGAACTACACCAACAATCCACACGTTAACAATATCATTCTCATAAATATAAAAACTACATTCAAATCACGTTGGCTTCTAAAACAGCCCACAACAATTACAATTTCAACTAGAATCATTAGACCTTCATTTTACATCATAGAATCCACAACAACAACAACAACCAAAATACTAAATAAAATTAGTTCATTCCTTGCCATACAAAACAACCCATATTCGGCCACCACCCCAACACACAAATTTCATGATTTTCATCCATTCTACACTCTACAACATACACAAACCATCCATAACATATAAAAAGAAGATTAAACCTTACATTTTCCACTTACTTCACAACTTGGCTAGGGTTGTAAATGGTAAAAACGAATGGTTTGTTGACTCCAACCACTATCTCACGTTAACAAGGACCTTCCAATTGGTTGAATTGCTAGAAGAAAATATTTTTTTAATCACTATTCTTGGTCATCAATTTTTGGTTGCCATGGCCGAATGGCTTCTCCTCTTTTTCTCCAAGTTTCTCCAAGGTTCTAAGTGTTGAAAAAGATGAATAATTGTCTTGCTCATCATCTAATATGTACATATATAATTCATCCATGTGTACCATGCCCCACACATATATTGGATCAATTAAAATTAGCCAAGCCATGGGTGGGAACCCACACTACATCACACGGCCACATTGGCCTTTGTTTCATGAATTAATAACTTTACTTAATTCACTTTTAACCCCAAATTTTCCTTAATATTCCATACCAATAAAATCATAAGCAACTTATGCCTTAAAACAAAATCGGAGGTCAAAAGTCTCAACCTCGTATCCTGGAATAGTCTTGTCCTCAACTTATCATGGTTAGCTCGGATTATCCCAATGTACAAAATACAGGATATTACAAAAGTGGTATCAGAGCGGTTCGTCCTCGGAGTGTCTACAGACCGTGTCTAGTAGAGTCTTGTTTATCGGTGTGTTGTGCACCACATCTATAAACAGGAAGCTACCGGACATTTAGGATGTTACCTTTCCTTCTCATCCTAGATCGTGCGATAAGTAGCCGTATTATTGTGATGACTCCTCCCTAACGAATTGTTATGTTTTCAGCGATGCCTCCAAAGAAGGTGACAGCTGCCCAGAAGAGCAAGTCAGCAGTAGCTGGAGAGACAAGCCAGGCCCGGAGAGTAACTAGGGCCGTACCCGCACTTGAGCTCGAAATTGTGCTCCGGCCGAGCTCATCATATGCCCGTCACCATCGAGGAGCATGGAGAAAGCGAAAGAACAAGGCGGAAAAACCGCCACTCCCGGGGGTTCCGGTGCCGAGCCTCCGCCCCATGGCCTTGGGGCGGAGGATAGGGCTATGAGAGATGCGGTCCGATTCTTGAATTAGTGGCGGTCGGGCTCTACAACGGATTGGGAGGTGATAATGCAGTATAGCCGGTTGAGGCCCGTGATTTCATCGACTTGTAATCTTGGAGAGTTCTGAAGAAGTAAGCCCGCGGAGGAAAAAGGTGAGTTCGTTCGGCGGATGCGGCGTACGTTGCGGTTAATTAAGGCTTCGAGGACCGAGTCCGTCGAGCCGGCTTCATATCGGTTGCATGATGTAGCCGCTAATTGGTACGAGTCCGGCGAGTTGTAAATAGGGCGGGGTGCTCCTAAATGTGTGGGATGAGTTTACGGAGGCCTTTTTGTTACTCTTCGCCTCCGAGATGCGGCGAAAGCTAGGGTTGACGATTAAGAAGGTTGAGACGAGATATGGAAAAAGGGAGTGTTCGAGAGTATAGTCGTAGTTCGACTCGGCCATATATGCACCCACTATTGTAGTTGATATGACTAATAGGATGTATCGATATGTGGTGGGGTTGGATCGTTATTTGGTTGATAGCTGTATGGTGATGGCTTCCCAGCCAGGGATGGATATTGCACGGGTACGGGCGCATGCCTGGTATGGAGGATCGACATAAAGGGCGTCCTTCGACGAGTTTTATGACGGGAGCCGGCCTAAGAGGGCTAGATCGGCTCGGTTATTTCGGGGAGTCTCGAGGCGGGCGACCTCGGCAAGTTAAGATAGTAGATATCCTTCCCGGCCAAAGACAAGAGTACACCCCCACAGTTTACGGGTAGGAGACCGGATAGTACAGGGTATTCAAGAGCAGGTCAGAGCTACAGGGCTTCGGGTTCGAAGGTGGCTAGAGTTGCTGAAAGACTATGATGTTGACATTTTATATCATCCTGGGAAAGCCAATGTTGTAGCAGATGCACTCAGCCGTAAGTCTATGGGCAGCTTGGCGGACGTGCAGCCAGAAAGAAAAGAAATGGTTCGCGAGATCCATCAGCTAGCTAGTCTTGGAGTCCGGCTGGCCGATTTTGTACATTGGGATAATCCGAGCTAACCATGATAAGTTAAGGACAAGACTATTCCGGGATATGAGGTTGAGACTTTTGACCTCCGATTTTGTTTTAAGGCATAAGTTGCTTATGATTTTATTGGTATGGAATATTAAGTAAAATTTGGGATTAAAAGTGAATTAAGTAAAGTTATTAATTCATGAAACAAAGGCCAATGTGGCCGTGTGATGTAGTGTGGGTTCCCACCCATGGCTTGGCTAATTTTAATTGATCCAAGCCATGTGTGGGGCATGGTACACATGGATGAATTATATATGTACATATTAGATGATGATCAAGACAATTATTCATCTTTTTCAACACTTAGAACCTTGGAGAAACTTGGAGAAAAAGAGGAGAAGCCATTCGGCCATGGCAACCAAAAATTGATGACCAAGAATAGTGATCAAAAAAATATTTTCTTCTAGAAATTCAACCAATTGGAAGGTCCTTGTTAACGTGAGATAGTGGTTGGAGTCAACAAACCATTCGTTTTTACCATTTACAACCCTAGCCAAGTTATGAAGTAAGTGAAAAAGGTAAGGTTTAATCTTCTTTTTATATGTTATGGATGGTTTGTGTATGTTGTAGATTGTAGAATGGATGAAAATCATGAAATTTATGTGTTGGGGTGGTGGCCAAATATGGGCTGTTTTGTATGGCAAGGAATGAACTAATTTTATTTAGTATTTTGGTTGTTGTTGTTGTGGATTCTATGATGTAAAATGAAGGTCTAATGATTCTAGTTGAAATTGTAATTGTTGTGGGCTGTTTTAGAAGCCAACGTGATTTGAATGTAGTTTTTATATTTATGAGAATGATATTGTTAACGTGTGAATTGTTGGTGTAGTTCATGAATTTGGAAGAAAGAAATGTGTTGTTGTTGTTCTTATTGAGTTGGGGAGGTCTCGGGTGGAATGGTGTTTTGGTTGGGTTGTTTTGAATATTGTGCGGGTTTTTTGAAGTGTTCTTGAATCTTGTTTGAATGATCTCGGATTAGTACTTGAACATGTAAGCGTTGATGTTGGCTTGAACGTATGTAGTTGAATTGAATGTAAATGGAATGTTGTCGAACTATGTAGAAAAGAGTTACTAACGTTAGAACGTATTTTGGATTAGTTGTTGATGTTGTTAGTATGGTTGTTGGTATTGTTGTTGATGATTTGGCCGAGTTGAATTCTCGGGGTTGTTGAATTTATAGGGGAAATGCTGCCCGAATTTCTGTAGATAAAGTGCTAACTTGGGATTGAATTCCTAAGTGCCTATAACTAATGTTAGTATCTAATGACGTTGTTGTAGATTTTGGGAAGCTCGAGACTTGAGTTCGGATTAGCTTAGGAAGCGGACGAGGTATGTAAAGCTTACCCTTTCTTTCTTTTGGCATGTCTTAGACGTAAGTAAGATATGATACGAACCTTGGGGTAACTCTATTCTTAAGATCCGAGCATGTCTACGATTCTTATTCACTTCTTGATGTTAGCATTTTTAATATAGTCGAACTATGGTCCTTGTATCTTTTGTATGATTGGATTTCAAATGTTGCATAAAAGTTTTGTTCCTAAAGGATTCTATGTCGTATAATGTCCGTAACTTTCATAGACGGGCTCGGATCGCTTCGATACGTTCGTAGAAGATTCCATAACGAGTAATGCCCGTAACTTTCATGGGCAGGCTCGGATTGGTTTGACACATATCTACGATCCCTCAGATCCGCCTTAACATAGTTCTAGTGGTATTTAGAACGAACTTCATATGGCTATCATCCCGACCCCCGAGTATGGTTAGTCTACTTATCTATTGAGTCGGAAATGATGATTTATATGCATATGGTTACTCACGACTCTGCTCGTGCATACTGTTGTTACATCTTTCGCCGAGTCCCGGCCGGTTATGTCATCGTGCGCACTATGCTATATTCCGGAGTATGATGTGTTATGGTTCGCCGAGTCCCTCGCTAGAGGGCCGGGTACCGTATATATATTCTGGTGTTATGATGTGTTATGGCGTTATGATGTGTTATGGAGAGATGCCGGGTTACGGAGATATGCAATCTTCTGGTGTTATGATGTGTTATGGCGCCAAAGACGGGGTGGCGACCATGTTCCCTGAGCCCCATGCATGATTGTGTTTCAAAAGTAAATATTTTGGTATTTTGGATATTGTACTTATTTACTGTACTTCTTGTTCCAGTTATGATCCTGTTTACTGTATTTCATGCTTTGGATACTCAGTACACATTCCGCATCGTCCCCCTTTCTTCGGGGTCGCGTTTCACGCCGCAGTACGTACGCCTACTTTGGAGATCCGCCAGCTTAGGACATCTACTCTGCTATCTTGGAGTGCTCCTTTGTTCCGGAGCCTATATTTTGGTACAGATTCTTCCGTTGTATATGCATATGTCCATTCAGGGGTATGGTGGGGCCCTGTCCCGTTATATGATTCTGTTGTTACTTTTAGAGGTCTGTAGACATATATGTGGGTTGGGAATATTACTGTTCAGTTGTGTTCGTATGATTTATGTTTTGGGCGGTCCCATTCGCCGTGGCAGCCTTGTCGGCTTGCGTTTGTTTATATTTTGGGACGTTGTGCTTTATGATAGCCTTGCTGGCTTTGTGATATCTATTTGTACATGTGACGCTTTGGAGACGACGTCTGACCTTTGTATATGTGTGTGTACGAGTGCCTAGCTCGGGCACTAGTCACGGCCTACGGGGTTGGGTCATGACAGCAGCAATAATACAGATGGAATTTTCAGGAAATTAGAATAGGAAGAGCAAAATCTTAGCCAGTGGAGGGGTTCTTGGTGATCCAGGAAACTGGAATGTAATTAAGGATGGAAGAGAGTTTGTTATCCAGAATCAGGTCAAGGAGAGTGTCAATATTGATGTTAGTCAAAACAAGTTTGATGTTTTTCAAGATGAGCAGCAGGAGACTGATAATGATGGATCACCTTCAAGAGTTGTACAAGTCCTTGACAAATCAAAAGATCTTTCGGCCGATTGTACCAGGCGTACAAGATAAATATAGGAGAAGTGAGTGATCAAGTTCATAGAGATGAGGAGGGCAATCCCATGACAATTGATAATGCAGTGGTGAATGAGAAGACTAGTGTTGTTAAACCAAATTTTATCATGCCAGGTGAAAAGACTGAGGTAACCAGGAACAACACAGATAAATTGAATAATGTGCCTACGGAAGGGGTTGGAGGGACTACAAAGGAGTGGGTGAATAAATCCTTTGCCAAAGAAAAGACAGTTAATGAAGAGGAATCAAATCATGCTACAATACAGGATGAAGTAGAGGAAAATATTTCACCAATAGCAGATGAGGATAGTGAGAAAAGACTATATGTTGAGCAGTCTGGTGAGTTGATGGAAGAAATGGGGGTTAATGAATTAGAGGATGATAAACAGAATCACACAAATGCTATAGAGGAAGTGAATGATAGTACTTCACAAGCTATTATTCAGGTTCCTTTACCTGTGGCAGCTGTTAAGATCAAGTCTCCTATGAAGGACTTGCATAATGTTGTCTCTCATAATATCATAGAGTCTGAGGTTATTCATGAAACAGGTGAAAAGGCTGCAAGCATATGTGATGTTGAGGAATCTGAGGCTGTGGTTGAAGTCTTAGATAAGGTAGGAGTGGCAGCAGGATTATCTCCAAAATCTCACTCTAAGGTATCAAAGAAGAAACATGGTAACTCTGAAGGGCAACCACTTAGAGTTATTCCATATAGAGCAGCAAAAGGTAATCATAAGTTATGATGAAAACTTTATTCTGGAATATCAGATCAGTAAAGACTCAAAAAGCCTTCCATAGAGTGCAGATGTTGCATAGGCATCATAAATTTTTCCTTATAGCACTGATGGAACCTTTTCAACATACTAGACATATTCAACAATATAAGAGGAAGTTAGGGATGGATCATGCTTATTATAATGCCTCTGGGAAGATCTGGTTTTTTGTTAATACAGATATAGATATGGATATTGTGTGGGATGATTCTCAACAAATTTCCTGTAAGCTTACTTTCCAACAGATGAACAAGCTCATGTTTGTCACCATAGTCAATGCAAAGTGTGATACAATGGAAAGATTAGCTTTATGGAATAGCCTTTATGTTCTAACTGATGGTATTGTAGCTCCGTGGTTGATAGGGGGTGATTTTAATGTGATCTTGAATGAGGAAGAGAAGATTGGTAGACTGTCAGTATTGCCAACTGAATACGAAGACTTTGCATTTTGTATTAATTCCTGTGAGCTGATTGAAGGTGTTTTAAAGGAAGCCCTTTCACTTGGTGGAATGGGAGATCTGATGGGCAGTGTATCTTCAAAAGGCTTGATAGAATGCTATATAATAATTTGATGCAACAATGGTATGGTTTCATTGAAGGCATCATCTTTCTAGGATTGGTTCTGACCATGCTCCTTTATTGTTATCCTGTAACAAACAACAACAACAACAATTTATTAGACCTTTCAAATTTCTGAAGTTTTGGGTAGATCATGAATCTTTCCAATCAGTTGTAACTCAGAACTGGCATGCAGAAGACGAAAGGGATGTATTCTTATCTTTAAAGAAGAAAGTGAAGAAAATTAAAGCTGTTTTATCAGCATGGAGCAGGCATGTTTTTGGGGACATTTTCAAGCAGTTAACTATTAGAGAGGACATTGTGAGAATTAAAGAACAATTATTTGCAGAGGATCCTACTGAAGCTAATAGAATGGTGCTACAAAGAGCTCAAGCTGAACTTAAGAAGTACTTGCACTATGAAGAGGAATATTGGAGACAAAAGTCTAGCTATGATTGTTTTGCTGAGTGGGATAGAAACACCAGATTTTTTCACAATATTGTCAATGGTAGAAGGAAAAGAACTCAGATTAGGAGAATTCAAAATTCTGATGGGAATTGGATTGAAAATGCTAATGAAATAGCTGATGAGGCCATCTCCTTTTATCAGAAGCAATTCACTCAGGATTCAATGCAGAACTTTCAATCTGAGATGGCTATATTGGATCATATTCCTATTATGCTTTCATAGGAGGAAAATGCAGATATTGTTGCTATCCAACTATGGAAGAGGTCAAACAGGCTGTGTTTGAATTATCAGGGGATAGTGCTAGTGGTCTAGATGGACTCACAGGTATCTTTTATCAATACTGCTGGGAAACTGTTGGTGTAGATGTATTTCATGTGGTGAAGGTGTTCTTTGAGGGTCAGACTTTGCCTAAGTCTATTACTCATACCAACTTGGTTTTGTTGCCAAAGAAGAATGAGGTGGAAAGCTTTTCTGACATGAGGCCTATTAGCCTTAGTAGCTTTATTAACAAAGTTATCTCTAGAGTGGTGCATAACAAATTGGAGAAGGCCCTACTTAGCTGCCAATCAATCAGGTTTTGTAAAGGGCAGGAATATCATTGAGAATGTTTTGTTAACTCAAGAGATTGTTTCTGATATAAGTTTAAGAGGAAAGCCAACTAATGTAGTCCTCAAATTGGACATGACTAAGGCCTATGACAGAGTTGCTTGGTTCTTTTTGATGAAGGTTCTGAGGAGGATGGGATTTTCTGAGCAGTGTATTGATATAATATGGAGACTACTAGCTAACAACTAGTATTCTGTGTTGGTGAATGGATAGGCTCATGGCATTTTTCATTCATCTAGAGAAGTTAAGCAGGGGGATCCATTATCACCTGCCTTATTCATACTATCTGCTGAAGTACTAACAAGGGCTCTTAATGCATTATTTGATGATCAAGCTTTCAAAGGGTATGGAATGCCAAAATGGAGTGCCAATCTTAATCATTTGGCTTAAGCAGATGACACCATAGTTTTTGCCTCAGCAGATGAAAAATCATTGGAGTTAATTATGTCTACTTTGAAGGCTTATGAAGACAGCTCTGGTCAGTTGATTAATAAGAGAAAGAGTTCTTTCTACATACATGCTAAGGTCTCTAATGTACTAGTGCAGCAGGTTGAGCAGATCACTGGTTTTACAAGAGGGAACTTTCCTTTTACATACTTTGGCTGCCTAATAACTCATGCAAGGAAAAGGAAAGCTAATTATACAGACTTTATTAAGAGGATCAGAGATAAATTGCAAGCCTGGAAATGTAAGCTTCTTTCACCAGGAGGCAAGGCAGTATTGATCAAGACTGTGCTTCAGAGTGTTCCTGTCCATATTCTATCAGCTATAAGGCCTCCAAAGCGTGTGATCAAGGAGATTCATCAGATTTTTGCAAATTTTTTCTGGTCTAGTAAAGAGGATGTGAAGGCTAGACATTGGGCTACCTGGTTAAAGATGTTTTTTCCAGTTGAAGAAGGTGGATTGGGATTCAGGTCTCTTTTTGATGTATCCAAGGCATTAAATGCTAAACTATGGTGGAGATTCAGAACTTCTAATTCTCTATGGGCAAATTTCCTTTGGAATAAATTCTGGAAAAAGCAGTATCCACAATATGTTACATGGAAAGGAGGATCTCAAGTATGAAAAATGGTGCTAGAAGCTAGAGGTAGCATTGAACAAGAGATCTGGTAGGAAACACATAGTGGTACTGCTAACATTTGGTATGCTAACTGGACTAAATTAGGAGCATTACACTATGTCGTTCCTAATGACTTCATCACTGATGATAGTATAGAGGATGTGAGTCACTTTATTACCGATGATGGATAGAATGAGGATTTGCTGCATCACTACTGTCATGACCCGACTAGGGCCATGAGGGTACCCGGAGCTAACCACCGAGCACCACTCATCCTATTACTCATTATACACATCAAGCATTCATTCATTAATCTTATACTCAAATCGTAGGAAAATCGCTTTTCACTTGAGACATATTTACTTCATATACATAAGCCCTTCGGCTATCAAAAAATAATATATATATATATATATATATATATATATATATATACATACGATGAGAAAATGTGAGACCATACTACCCACACATACGTATCTACGAGCCTCTACTAGAGTACTAGACATATGGACAGGACAGGACCCCGTCGTGCCCATAATACATGTATATACACAAAAGAATAAATCAATGGCACCTCCGGAATAATGGAGTGCCCTCAAGTCAGCTGATAGCTCCTATGAGTCCGGATCACCTCCCCGTCACCCGTGGGCATGAACACAAACGTCCAAAGAAAACGACGCGTACGAACATTGTACTGAGTATGTAAGGCATCAACAATAATAATACATCAATGAAATGAGGAAGCATCAAATAAGGAGCAACCTGTAACTGACTGTCATTTATAAAAGAAATAATGCATGCTGGCTTACTTCATAATCATCATCATATCATGTATGCATATATATATATATATATAACCTACCCGACCATATAGGTACGGTGTGATAATCATTAGCTCGCGTCCAGGCCTCCCGCGTCCGGGGTACCATCTCATGCCGCCCACTAGTGGTGTCTCGCCCATGCCATCTCAGACATGGTGTATACGCCGCCCGCCTTAGCGGTGTCTGCCCGGCCATATAGGCGCTGTGTAAAATCATCATCATATACTCATCATAATGCATGCATAGAAACTCAAAGACAATTATACTTTATCGGGGTGACATAAGGTCGTGAACCCCCGATTCCGTTATGGAGCAATCATAAGCATTCTGCCTCACCTTGAAGGAATTAGCATATAAGGTGAGTGTATACAATAAACAACATCATTAGCTTTATAGGAACATCATATCATGAATTCTAGAATCTTTGGACTTAAGCTCATCATCATCATGTTCATAATATCTCTTATCTTTAACTCATATGGCTATTCATGAACATAGACTCTTAGTTTTCAGGAATGTAGGAAATTCATGGAGAAGGAGGGAAATCATGCCATAAGATTCATGCCTTAGAAAGAAAGGACTAGCCTCACATACCTTTTTCGTTTAACTATTCTATCGCTTGCTCGTTCTCCTTCAATGCCCACGTTTCTACCTTCAAGAGAGTTCGTATTAATATTAGCTAAACGATTATAAGAACGTGCTTACTAAAGCTAGAGAAAATTGGGTAGCATTTACTTTGTTTATACAACTTTCCTCATCTAACATATCAACTCCCAAACATCCATAACATCATTCACAAGATTATAAGCAACAATCATCATTCATCTACATTATCCACATTCCACAATTTCACTTCAATCCCTCCATAATCATGGTCATAGTTTACTATTGAGTTTTCTCACATATAATGCTTATCCCATATTCTAAATGCCACTTATAACAGGCTACAATCACCACATATCAATATTCATGACTCGCTCCAAACTACTACTCAAAATGTCACTATTCTTACATTCATGACCCATTTTCTATATCCTTCTACAATCCAAGTGTTTCAACTTCTCAATACCTTAAACAACATGAAAATACCATAAAAATTACCTTATATGGTGTAGGACTAAGCGTTGAGTGGAAATACTTTACTTGAGCCAAAACCCTAGCTTCACTTCCAAGAGAATTCTTGACTTGGATGGATCCTAGTGAGCTTCATGCATTTGATTCACTTGAA
>NW_026713203.1:0-29891 GCF_029784015.1 Lycium ferocissimum
CCCCCGTTGGAAAAATCCCAACTACACACCTAACTCTGCTTGGCTCTATTACTCCCCGGACAAATTTTTCAGTATTAAAACGCCCTTTTCGCATGGATGCGTAGAACGCGAATACACCGCCTGTACGGGCGCGTGACGCCTTCAAAATTCGACGACGTGTTTTCGACCTAACCAAGTGTCACATATGATGATACATATATATTTAAATTCCCTCCATTTTTACACCCAACTTCTCATTTTTTAGCCCAACTTCTCATTTTTTTTTCTCAATCACAAACCAAACAAGCCCTAAACACAAAACCCATTTTCCTTTCATACCACCACTGTGTATCAGCATTTCACAATAATCCCGTGGTTTCTTATCGATTGCATAGGGAAATTAAAGATCGCCTATGATGAAGCAAGTGTAAGTTGCGCTGGGGAAGATTTGGATGTTTCGTATCCATCTCCATTTTTTTTGTCAAAATAATATCCATTATAAACAAAAATCAACCGAAGAAAAATCCACATATGATTCCCAACAACTTGTTAAAGAACAACTTTCCACCATAAACGAAAATCAAATTTAAAAAAAAAACGAAAAATCAAGAAAAAAAAAGGAAAATCCGGGAAAAAAAAAAATTTAAAAATCTAATGTTGTTAAAGAAAATCCGACGCAAGCTTGCTTGTTTGGATTCCTACTTGTTGCTTGGTCGAGTTGTTTAAGCACTAATTCTTTGAGTTGATATTGGGAGAAAATTAAACTCCATTGCTAGGAATTCGAGAAAGTTAAGAACACCAAATGAGTTTATTTAAATTCTTCATTGTTTGATCAAATTAATGGATGAACTTTGTTCTATTAGGTGTTAGGAAGCTTCCTTTCATATTTGGATTTGTTTGGATTAGATTTGAGGAAGCTGCGTGATTTTTTTTTTCAACTTCTAATGAATTTACGATGATGATGATGATGATAATGTCGATGAAGATGAAGGAGAATTGGTTATGGGTTTTTGATCCTTACTAAAAATAGAGTATGGAAAATCGAGAGATTTTTTTTTTGAGTTGATTTGGTGTGATTTTTTTTTTTTCCAACTCCTAATGAAGACGATGATGACGTGGCATGCGGGGCTGTGCGCGTGTATACAAGCGCCCGTAACGAATTGGGAGTTGTCATATTGGACTGCCTACATCAAGAAAAAAAGTGGTCATTTTGATACCGAAAAAATTTGTTCGTGGGCACAGTGACCCCGCAGCGTTACGTGCAGTAATGGGATTTTCCGTCAAACGCGGGGGGTATTTTGACTATTATCCCACCCTTTTCTACTCGAATAATGATAGCTCAGAATGAGCCTTGTCAACTGTTTGATACTTCATTGTCTATAATATATGATAGTATGCTCCGATGTTTGGATTGATTATTGGCCAATGCTCGACTTAATTGCATGTGCCAAAAATCGCATAAATTTCTTAGAAGAAGGATTTGTATGTTAGAAATTTGTTAATATCGTAGTTCAAAATTCGAATAAGGAGTATAAATATATCAAACTCAATATAGAGAACAAGTTATCATAGGTAAATGAATACCTTTTCCTTTAAGTGCCATCGATCTATCTGAATCGGGTTTATTTATGCCACTCGTCAATAGTTTGGCTCATTTATGCCATTGAACTATAGGAAATGACTCATTCATGCCATCGAATTATAGGAAATGGTTCATTTATGCCATTGCTCGTTACCAAAAATGACTCATCCATACCATTTTTCATTAACGCCGATTTTATAATACAAGATATGACACGTGGCATCCAATTAGAGGTCTACATCGTTTAATTAAACCAACTCACTTTTAAATATCAAATTAAGAAAAAATCCGGCCCATACACCCTGGCCACCCACAATCATAATATAGTTGGAGGTCACGTGTCATATATGGTATTGTAAAACTAGCTTTAATGAAATATGGCATGGATGAGTCATTTTGGTAACAGACGATGGCATAAATGAGTCAAATTATTGATGAGTGGCATACATGAGCCATTTCCTATATCATAAATGAGTCATTTCCTATAGTTCGATGGCATAAACGAGCCAAACTATTGACGAGTAAGATAAAATGAGCCATTTCGATAGTTCAATGGCATATTTGAGTTTTTCCGTTACTTAAAAGACAAGGCAAAATGGATGCAAGCCTCAACTTATTTGGGTGGAGGAGTACCCACTTTTTATCGTTATAATTTTAGTGTTCACTTCTGGGACCCTTAAATCCTATGTAAGGTTGTAAATTTTGTTGTTTAAATAGAGTTCAAATTTTGTTATGATAGGAGAAGACCATAAGGGGTCGTTTGGTTCATCGGAGGCGGTGGATTAGGTTTATACTTCATTTGGTTGAAAATATAAATTTTATCTCAAATACTCATGTGATATGCGAATTGCCCTTCTTTTGGGGTGGTATTTAAATTTTGCCCTCATATTTGTGGTCTTTAAATTTTGCCCTTGGCTAAAACCCATAAACCCCGGTTCGAACTCCCGCCGCTTAAAAATTTTAAAAAAATTTGCAAAGCCAGCAGTTTAATTTATATGCTCTCTCCGCACTTTTAGTTATGTTTAACTAAAAGTCCGCTCGGAGGGGCAGACTTTGCCTTTGTCACGACCCAACCCCATAGGCCGTGACTAGTGCCCGAGCTGGACACTCGTATACACACCTGTTAGCTATAATCAATCCGCAACTAACCATAATATGGAACTTATAAAAACGAAACGTCGTCTCAGAACTGTCACATATATATATCAAAGTAACCTGTCTCCTGAGGAGTCACAACAAATCAAGATAACACAGTACACAAGCCGACAAGGCTGTCATAACGTGTGGGAACGTCCCAACTATATATACGCAAGCCGACAAGGCTGCCACTACATACAACATCCCAAAATATATATATATATATATATACGCAAGCCGACAAGGCTGCCACTACAAATGGGAACGTCCCAAAATATAAGTCATGCTAACACAAATCGAACAACACCTATATACAACCCACACACATATGTCTGCGTACCCCAAGAGTATCACCGCAACATATGACGGGACAGGCCCCGCCGTACCCCCCGGATAAACATATATACATCAAAAGGATCTCGTAAAAAAGTCTAGGCTCCGGACAAACGGAGCACTCCAAGACACTCAATAGAAGTCCTAAGTCAGAGGATCACCAAAGCGAGTATCCGCACCCGCAGCATGAAACGCACTTCGAGAGAAAGCGAGGTGAGGCCGCAGATACGTACCGAGTATATAAAACATGAAATACAATAAGAAAGATTATAACCGAAGTGGAGATTCTGTGAGACAAGTATGATAATCAAGAAATCACCGACCGTACCTTACGAATGAAATCATGCATATCATTATCATATACCATACCCGGCCCATTACGGGACTCGTGAATAAAGTCGTGTACACGTATACCATACCCGCCCATCACGGGACTCGGTGCCATAATCATATCATCGTATCATCATATCATCATATAACATACCCGCGCCCCAAGCGAGGACTCCTATGAATAAATGTAGTAAAACCGCGCGTGATAACATATCTGCCCGGACTCCGGAAAGATGTAATAACAAAAGACAGCACCAGGTAGAAAGAAACTGAGAACCATATACATCTAAATCATCATTCGAGACTCAATAGATAAGTAGACTAACTAACACTCGAGTATGTCAAAGGCAATCTTCATGTCCAAGACTTTGAATGTCACTATGAACTATATCAACAGCTTCGGAATCATGTACACGTATCAAGCTAATGCGAACAAACCATGGAATTCAAGGATCTTAGTCATTGTAAAGTCTTTAAGAATAGGGACTTTTACGTATCAACTACTACCCAATGTACAGAAGACTCGAGGGGCAACAACTCAATTACCTTAAGAATTCTAACATCAAGAAGTGAATAAGAATCATGAATCACACTCGGAACTTATGAATAGTCTCATAGCATACGTTACTTATATCTAAGACATGCCAAAAGAAAGAAAGGATAGCTTTACATAGCTTTAGCGCTTATCCGTAACACAATACGTATTCGCTGCCCGAAGTGTCTCAACCTATATTAAGACGCGCAAGAACTATGGTTGCCACGGAAGGTTCAAAACGTATTCCAACGTTAGTAGCTCGTTTCTAGCAAATTAGACTCGCATTTCCTTTATATTCAAATCAACTACATAATAACTAAGTCGACATTAACAACTACACGTTCAAGTACCGTATTCAAGACTAATCAAGACAAGATTCGAGAACACTCCGAACAGCCCGCACACAACATTCCAATCAACCCACATGTTACAACATTCGATAACAATCACATACGACTATGACATATTCAAGTCATTCTTAACGATCCATAGTCATATATTTTTCATCGAAACGACCTTCTACAACAGCCCAATCAACATAACACACAATGTATAATCTTAACTATACTTAATCTTTCAACTCAACAAGACAACAACATACTCAAAACAGCCCCTAACTAACAAATATAAAGATGCCCGATAATCTCACTTTAACGTCTACAAATACACCAAACAAACCACATATGTTTATTATACATTATTTCATATACATTCTTTTCATCCAAATTCGTGATTTATACCAACCCACACACGACAACAACATACATCATTCATATGCAAGAAAACTACATTAATATCACCACAAGTTCTACAACAACCCACAAAATAAATACAACTTCAACTTTAACCATTTAATTCCTTCATTCTCATCACATAATACATAACAACAACAACCAAAATGTTACTTAAAATTAATTCACCAATTCTAACACTAACAGCCCCCTTCACGGCTTCAACAACATTCCAACATCAACATACATAATTTCATACATCCAATTCACATCTACAAATTTACAACACGTCCAAACTCATTCTAAAACATGTAGAAAATGATCAAACCTTACCTTAACAACTTGACTTCTCAACGTGGCTGAATTAGTGAATTGAAATAATAAATATTCTTGCTGCCCTTCAATGGTTAATTCTCGTTCCCATGACCTTCATTTGATTTAAAACACCATAGAAAATAAATTTTGGATCAAGATTTGTGAGCTTGCTTTTAATTCTAAACTCCACGGCCGAACCCTCTCTCTATCTCTATACTTCAACAATGTCAAATTTGGAAGTTAATAAATGGTTTCGACTCATTAGTCATCAATTAAGCATTATATATGTAGCCTTATAAGGTGACACATGTCCCACTTATAGCATGGGCCAATCGTAATTTGGCCATGCTATAGCGGGGTCCACTTAATCCCACTAATGACTTAATTAGTATTAATTTAATCACTAATCCCCACTTAATAATTTAATCATGGTTAATTAATCCCTAATCTCCATTAATATTTCTATACCCAATAAAATTTATAAGCAATTCGTGTACTAATTAAAATCGAAGATTAAAAGTCTCTATCTCATATCCCAAAATAACTTGTCCTTAAACTTATCTCATTTCGCTTAAAAATATTCCAACGTACAAAAATACGGGATATAACAAATTCCTACATATATATATATATATATATATATATATATATATATATTTAACTTTTCATGTAAACTTTAAGAATGCCTTTAAAAGTGCGCCCCATAAAAGATAACTAAAAGTATTCCCCGATAAGGCATAAGTTTTCCTTAAGCGCATAACAAAAGTTTGCCTTTATAAGGCAAAGTTTAAATTTGTTATGTTCCTTCCTAGCAGACTTTTAGTTATGTTTAACTAAAAGTCACGGGAGGCAGACTTTGCCTTATATATATATATATATATATATATTTTTGTTTTTTACTTTTCAAGGTAAACTTTTAGTTATGCCTTTAACTAAAAAGTATGCCCCAAAGACATAACTAAAAGTATGCCCATAAGTGCGGAACTTTTCCTTAAGCGCATAACTTAAACTTTGCCTTATAAGGCAAAGTCTATGCCTTAAGGAAAGTTCACTTATGGGCATAATTTTGTTATGCCTTAACTAAAATTTCGCCCCATAAGGCATAACTAAACTATGTCTTAGGAAAAATTTCGCTTTACAAGGTATTTTTAGTTATGCCTTCTGATCCTAAGATAACTTTAGCTTTTCCTTAAAGATTGTACGGATCCGCATACGCCCTCGCCCCGCTCATGCGAAAATATTTTTTTATTTTTATGCTTCGAGCGGGAGTTCGAACCCGTAACTTCTCGTACTCGCCCACCTTCCAAGCTTGTGGCACAACTTAAAGACCACAAATATAAGGTGTAAAATTTAAAGACTACAAATTGCGGGCAAAGTTTAAAGACCACCCCAAAAGTTAGTGGCAATCCAAGCAAAAATGATATAAGTTAGTCTAAGGATTATAATCCTCAGAATAACTTACTTCGCGAACCAAATGACCCTAAAGGTGTAAGAAATATATCACTTATCAAATGTTTAATACTTTATTGTTTATCATTAAATTAGACTTTGGTACCATGATTTTTCGCTTTCGTTATTTCATTCCCATACTACTTTGAGTTGCTTTCATTCTCATACTACTTTGAAATGCTTGTCTTATCTAACTTTTTTTTTCACGCTTCTCGGTTTATGTTATTTTTTCAAAAAAACAACCTCCATCCTTTCGGCGCAGTAGTCGTTAACGGTCACAGATTCTTACCCTCCCGGTGCCCTACATTTATGATTTAATCGTAGTGTTGTTGTTGTATTAAATTAGACTTTTGTTCAAATCCATTTCAACTTCCAGTTATTTCAAATTTTCTTTTGGGTACGTTTATTTTCAAACTGTCACTTAAGAATTACATCATTATTAGATATTTTATTTCTTAAGTAAAGTGATAACAAACTTTATTATATTGTTATTAAAATATTTTATTTCTTGAGTAAAGTAATAACAAACTTTAGTATATCATATTAGGATTAAGAATACTATATGTAAATTTTGTTGTTTAAATAATGTTCAACTTTTTTTCATAATTATTTACTATAAACTTTAGTATTTTAATATATGAAATGTGTTATTTTAATTCGCTTCAATTTGTGGCTAAAACTACTAAAATTGCACGTCAAATTAATAAAGCGTCGTATGACACGAGCCATTTATCTAATTTTTTATTAGTACTAGTTATCTGTAGTTAATTACTTACTATATGCTTTATAAGTAAGTAGTAACTAACTAAAATCTTGCAAGGAGATGGCTCTAATCCCATATGTTATGGTAACACGATTATTATTATTATGCATTTTACACCCCACTACAAACAGTATAGGCGGGTATCCTCGAAAATTGAAATTCCTGGAAAAGCAAAACTGAGAACAATGTGGGAAGAAGAAGCAAAGGGTATAAGAAAGGATGAAGAAGAAGCACTGTTGGATCTCGTTGAACAACGTACTAAAGAAGTTGAAAACCTTCGAAGAAGACTCTCTTATTACACTTCTCAGGTTTATCTGCTTTTATTAATGTCCTTTTCAACTTTAATAATGGATGAAAGTTAAAGCTTTAAAGTTTCCTACTTGGTTTACTATGGGGACCGCTTTGTCCTATCTACTTTGATTTTTTTTTTTTTTTTTTTTTGTTGGTTTGAATGAACTTTACTGTATTGTCTGTGGATATGTTTAAGGGTTTTTTTTCCTGTCCCATTTTGCAATTCTTGAGAACTCGGTGGTAAAGTCTTAGTTTTAATGGAATGGAACCTTCAACAAGTCTTAGGCTTACTGGATTCTTGATAGATTATTTATATATATGGAATGAATTTTTTAATATAAATATAGGGTTTGAGCCAAAGCTAGTGTGTTTTGCCGAAACAACAACAATAACATACCCAGTGTAGTCTCACAAGTGGGGTTTCCACAAGTGGGGTTTGGGGAGAGTAAGATGTACGCAGGCCTTACCTCTACCTTTGTTTTGTCGAAAGAGTAGCTAAAATTGTGCCTCCACCCCTGCAACCAGTGAGGTTGTGTTTCAAGTCACGAAAGGGAGAAAAAGTGAGAGAAAACCCCCGTTGATTCCTACGAGTTATCGGGATGGTTATTGTATACTCCCTTCGTTTACTTGTTACTTGTCCAGTTTAAACTTTGCACATCCTTTTAGAAATAATAATTGATATAGGTATATTACCACTATACCCAAATTAATTGATGTTTAGTCTTAGGTCTTGAGAAATGATTTGGGGAATAAGTAATTAATGCTAAGGGTAAAACATGAAAAAAAATATGTTCTTTCATATGCTAAAAGTGACAAGTAAAAGTGAAAATGTATTTTTAGTATAGTGGACAAATAAAAGTGAACGGAGGGAGTACAATATTGGTCATCTTACACACATTAAAAATATTTATGAAATCTGAAAAGAAGTTGCTTCCTGGGGTTCCAATCTCCAAAATCAATGCTTTGTCCCAAAAGCCTTCAAATTTCCTTTTTAGAATAATGAACTTCAATGTCTATGTGTTATAGGAGCTTTTTGGTTTTGTGTGCACGCGTGTGTGTATATGTATGTACACGTACAAAAGGTGTCTGCCCTACTATACCATTCTTGATAAGCCTTTGATCAAATCTTTGTCTTAATTGAGAGGTTTCTCCACCTTCAACCATGAGGTTGAGGGTTCAGTCAGCAAGGCTTAAAAAATGAGAAAAAGCTACTGTTGGCCCGTAGGAGTTATTTTGGTTTGCTACCATAAAATATATGCCATCTTCTTGTTTAATGAATGAGGTTCAATTTTAAGAGAACTCAAAGCAGATGCTTCAGCAAGAATGACACAAGTCCCTGGTATTGGGAATGCTGTTAAGTGGACCATCAGGGGCTGTCAAGTGGATGTGGATTCAAACCAGGCAAGAATTTACCTGAACCACTTTGAAATAAGTATCCTGTATCTATGTAATTTGGCCTGCCCCAAGATTCCAAGGATGACCGAAACTTCTATCTTGAAGGGCCGCATGATTTTGTTTCTTTGAAGGACACTCTTCTTTATATACACAATTTGATGTATGAAATTGGAAGAGGAACTACTTTTTTAAGTCTAGGATTGGGACTAGTAATTGTTATTTTCTCCGATGAGTCAGCTCTATTCCCCGACTTGAGGGCGGAAACCGGCTTATCTCAGGTTACGGGTAGTTCCAAGTTGGAAGGGAGGGGAGGTTCATTTTCTGATAATCAATAAGTAGCTTAGGCTTTGATAGACTTGCAATAGTGATTCTTACCATCAATCTTGGAGACCTCTATGCAATGTGGCTATATCCGGATCAATCAAAATCAGTTCACGTATGTCAGTATAATCAGAAAGAGGCTAATTGCTGTGTTTTTTACGTTTTGTTTTTTTCTCGTTCTTTTTGTTTTGGGGAGTAATTTTACATGTTTATGGTACACTATCTCTCAATAACAAGTAGTCTAGTGAAGATAGGTTCCTTGAGAATCCTAAAAACTCAACGTGCTTTCTCCTTTCTTCCAGACTAGAAGGATTTTGAGTTCAATTAAGATCACATTCAGTGGCTGCAAGAGCCTCCATGGGTGATTCTGCAATGGTCTCGATGTTCAAATAGATGACACGGAGATATTATCATGTGGCCTATTGCAATTTATATTCAAATTTCGACATTCTGTGGTCTTCAAGTGGAATATGAGCTTGCTGTTCAGTTGTTTATGTTCGTAATGTTTGTGCCGAGGCTTTATACATGAATGCCAATTGTGTGACTTGTCTTTCTTTCAATTTCTTGACATTTGCAAGTTTTCTATATGTTATGGATACTTCATATTGTTCTGATTCCCTGGCAAAAGGAGGATATTTGAATGCCCAATTTTATGAGTAATAAGCTTCAAATCTTTGCCTGGGACAACAGATCTATGTGTTAAACTCTCTGTAGTGTAACATAATTCCTTCGTCTTGTAGATTACATATCTATTAAATTTCACAGGGACGATTATGTATCTCTTAAACTCATACACATCTCGGGACTTACACCGGAATCATTTTACTCAACGAGATGATGTCTGTTGATTGTTGGCTATTACTTGGCGGATGCTTTACCATCTAATTTAATAAGTAATTGGAGAAAGACCGGGAATAAAAAGACCGTTATTCCAATTACATTTTTTTTTTTGAGTTAAAAAAAAAAAATCACAAAAAAATATGTAGTTGGAATAACGGTCTTTTTATTCCCGGTCTTTCTCTTAATTTGGGACCATAACTTATATTTCCCATCTCCCCTTCTTTGGAATGAATTACAGCTTGATCAATCAGAAAAGAAGTTAGAGGAGACACAACAGAAACTTGCTCACCTCCGGGGCCGGGCCAATGTGGCAACATCCACAAGCTCTCATGGGAATGATTTGAATCCAGTGAAAGTTGAAAGAAGATCCATGAGTCCTATTGTTATAAGTGATGATTCTTCTGAAAACCTATCTGAGTGTAAACCTAAACCTGACAAAGACAACATTTTGCCACTCAGGGAATATTCAAAACTTGATAAAAAAATAGCAAGCCCTTTTCAGAAAAACAATGATAATTCCAGTAAGGTACCCCGGGCAAAACCACTACTTATCATTCCTGACGTGAGACCGAAGGTTTCTCAGCCTTTGAAGATGGTAGAATTTGGTCCCGTCCCTTGTGGTTCTGATTCTTGTGCTGGAGGGTCAGGTTTTTCTTTTTGTAACACTCGTATTGTAAGTTCAAAAGCAGATAAGAGCGCGAAAACCCCTCCTGACATCGGAGCTGCTGAGATTCAACTTAAAGGAACCAAAAGGAAGTTTGGTAAGACTTTATTTGTTACATTTGATCTTTTGATACTAGCATGTGCTAATATGCAGTCCGACGTAATATGCAAATGCTTTTTTCATATGAAAAGTACCATTTGACGTGCTTGTTTCTCATCTTTTCTTTTTGTGAATACAGAACAGAAAGAGCATAAAGAGCTGATTCCATTGATAGGTAGATCTTCTTCAGCTAGCAAGATCAACTGCCAGACATGCAGTGTCATACCTAGTCAACACAAGCGAAAGATGAGAACTATTGTCTTGTGCCCTACTAATGATCAACTTTTTGCGAGCAGGTAGATTAAAAGCTTATGCACTCTTTATAAACGACAATTGTGATTGTGGATACATTTCTTTCGTTGCTTGTACACTTTTTAATGAATTATGGATGGACTAGCTATAGAACAGAGCATGTCCCTTTCCCCTCTTTCTCACTCCCTCTCTCTATTCCGAAGTTTTTGGAGCAATGTGTAACAGTTTCCAGCAATAGCAGGAAAGCAAGATTTCATCATGTATGTAATGGCTTTAATCTAGTTAAGAGATCCCAGACTGATGCGACATGATCAGATCTTCTGGTCAATCTGAGGATGTTCGTATCCGAGCAAAATTAAATTCGTATTCGTAAATTACATACTGCAATTGGTCATTTTAGATGATAATAAGTTAAATTTGCCTAGGAAATGATTTGATGGGCTGTTTCCTACTTTCCTTGATGTAATGCTGCACTGTACTTGCTTTCTTTTGAGAACAGCCTGTTACTCATGTTTCTCAGTCTTTCTCATACAATTTTCAAACTTCAGCATCAAATGCGACAATTCAGTGAATATATTTTTATTTGTGTAGAAATGCTCACCCTGAGTTCCTTTAACATGCAGTGCACTGGATGGGGTTGTCAACTTGTGGCAGGTGCAGGACAGAGGGTATGTCAAATTTCTAAAATTCAACTTCCAGAGCTGCATCTATGTCTTTTTCCTTTGTTTGACCCACTTTATAAGCAATTAATTTTGAAAATGTCAATTCATTTTCCATTTGTACTACCAAATGCTTGTATTTTGATGGTCGGTCACTTTGGTAATCAGGTCGAATGCCAATCTTCTCAGTAGCACTGATTGCCTTTCGCGCGAGTGTAGAAAGTGGCCAGAAGACGTAGCCTGGAATCCAGAAGGCAGCAGTCTTTTTTCTGTCTACAGCGCTGATGGTGGGAATTCACAAATTTCAATACTGAATCTTAACAAGGGAAAAGAGGTATTTCTAGGAAATTTGTTGATGAAATTATATGGCAAATGTCATTTGACTAGAAAATCTGTCTGATTGAAGTATGTGTACATGGAGATGACATGTTAAATCCTGTTTACTTCTAATCTTTATCTATATGCATAGGTGGTGTATGGAAATGCATTTCTTAATGGTTTAATAGATGAAGGGACAAATAAGACGCAGAACCAAGATTTTGCTGAGCGAGAGCTTGTAGGAAAATCTGAAAAGGAACTCTTCTAATTCCTTAAATTAGGGTGCATAAGCTGGTTATCAAGGTTTCTTTTTTTGGTAACTAACTTTTGTATTAATCACCAAGTAAGCTTTACAAATTGGTTATCAAGGTTTCACTTAGGAAGTACTTAGCCATCAAATATTGAGGTCCTGCTCGTAGTAACTAGTAAGATGTGTAGAAAAGGTTATGTGGTGTATTTGGTAAGAAAGTGCCATGTCAAATGTTTCAAGATCAATCTCTTTTGACTTTAGAGCACCATTTATGGTTTGGCAATTATCACGTCATGTGTGTGTGTGAGGGTATTGGCTTAATTTGTCGTATTCACTTGACTGTTCTACATCACAATTGGAGATCTATTTTGTTTACCTTGAGGATATCTTGTACTCTTCTCGGAGGGAGGGAGTGACGGAGGGGCTAGTTTTTTGCTGATTGATGATTACTCATTCATCTGTGCTACTAGTAAAGTCAACGATGTAGAATAACTACCTAATCTCTTTCCTATGAGTCGAAACCTGTGACTTGATTTTGTTCTCACTACTAACTATAAAATCCTTGAGCTACACGTATAAACTGCTTTTGTTACTGCTTTTGTTTTTCTGCTACACTCTATACTATTGAATGCTCAATGAGTATGTACAGCTTTTAGAACATTTTTAGTCGCACTTTATAATATTTTATGGAATCTCATTAAGCGAAATAAAAGAAATTTGGAAGGAGATAATTGGCTAAAGAGTTGGAGAATGGTGTCCGTGGAGTAAACTATTCTTTTTCCATGTTGACTGACCAGTTTTGCCTTATGATGGACGTGGTTTATAGTAGTAGAGAACAGGGGTTAAATCACGATTTAAAATCTTAGGAAAGACTGTTGAGATTACTATAAGGTTCAGTGATCTATGTCTTCCTCTTGCACGATTTTGCCTTGGAAAATTGTATGAACATACAGAGCCAGCAGTACAGTTCTATTTTTAGACTTTAGTTGAAAAGTAGACATCCAAAAGGGGTATAGCATGTCCTTTGTCAACTATATAAGTACATAGAAATCCTCTGAGATCTCTTCCCTCCACTGAAGGTAAAAAACCATGGAAACTCATCAGGTACACCTGATATTTATATGCCGCTCTTCCAGCCTAAACTCTAGGAACTATAGGTGAATTGTTTTTCTTGCCATTGTCATTATCAGAATCAACATACTAAGCCTTACGCCTGGTTATGTTGCGTTTGATTGTGTCTCTTGCATACTCTATTGTGTCAAAGGACTCTTGGATTTTATTTCTCCTCTGCTCTCATATCCTGGTGTATTAACAGAACATGCGAGTAAATTTCTTGGAGGAGAAGCCCCATGTCAGAGGGATCATTAACAACATAGAGTTCATGCCATGGGAGGAGGAACGTTTTGTTACTGGTGGTAGTGATCATGCAGTTGTCTTGTGGACCGATAAAGATGGAGAACATTCATGGAAGAGTAAAGAGTTGCATAGCCGGCATTCTTCTGCTGTAATGGGAGTTGCCGGTTTGCAGCATAAGAAAGTTGTGATGTCTGCTGGTGCCGATAAGCGTATATTTGGATTTGATTTACCAGCTCAGAGAATAGATTTCAAGCATCAACTAGAAAGTAAATGCATGAGTGTTCTGCCTAATCCACGTGACTTGAATCTGTTTATGGTTCAGACAGGGTAAGTTTCCACTGTGGTCATTCTATGATGTGCATATTTCCTTATGTAGATATTTCTTTTACATGTTAATGGTTTTTCTTGCTATTTCCCATTCCCTTGACCTCCAAAGAAGCCAATGTGTTGTGTTTTTGCGTCATCTTTTTTGTTTTACTTTTTTTGTCAAAATGTTGTATGTGCAATGTCAGAAATGACGGGAAATTGCACAACTTGTAATTTCTTTTTATGGCACTGGCTCAGTGCAATGTTACCAACTAGTTGGAATAAATATTTAGTTTTAATGGTACACTTACGTTTGGTCTGGTGTTTGGCAAGCATCTTTAGTTTGTTCAAATATTGTATGCTAGTCGAAATTGTAAGGAACCTCTTATATTGAAAATGTAGAAAACCCCTAATTTCTCTATAAAAATTTATGCCATAAATGGAACGGATACAAAATGAGTGAAGTGGATATTGAGGATTTACATAGCAAACCTCAAATAGTTTGGGATTTAGGCTTAGTTGTAGTTGTGTAAAGCCTGTTTTGTATTTTGAACAATTTTCTCATTATGTCACAAGTCTGATTTGAATTATTATCTTAAAAGCAGATATGATTTCAGCAGGAAACTGTTAATTAGGCTGATATATATTTGTTGTGCTCTTTCTAATCCAATGCAGGACCTTAGAGAAGCAGCTTCGCTTGTTTGATTTTAGGTCGAGGCAAGCAGAGGTTCATTTGTTTGGGTGGAAACAAGAAAGCAGTGACTCGCACTCGGCTCTTATAAGTCAGGCTTGGTCACCTGATGGTTTGTACATTTCATCTGGCTCAGTTGATCCTGTCATTCACATATTTGATATACGGTACAATTCCAAAGTACCTTCCCAGTCCATTAGACCTCATCATAAGCGAGTCTTCAAAGCTGTTTGGCACCATGTTTTCCCGCTCCTCATTTCTATATCTTCTGATTCGAACATTGGATTGCATAAAATTGTTTGAGGTGCTTAAAGAGCTATCTTTGCTTTTCTTTTTAGCCTTCCTTGTTCCGGCTCATTCCCCAAGTTGTCTCCGGGAAGCGATATTCAGGTAGTATTAGACCGAAGAAATTCATGCGTGGGCTATGATACAGCAGGCGATTTGAAAAGAAAATTGTATGGAGTATCATCTTTGCCTGTGCCTTATTCTGTAGTTTTTCAATAGTTAGAATGACAATCTTGAGAACCAACGCTTAAATCTAGTAGAAACAGAAACTACATAGAGTAGTTTATCTGTCTAAATCTAAGTGGGTTGAGTTACCTGATAGATTTGGCAGGAGGTAGAAGATACTTGGTAAACTAATCGAGATGAGTGCATGTTGTCCAGGGCATAACTGTCATCCAAAAATGTGAATTCTTGGACAGACAGTTAGGATGCCATTCGTCTTATTAGGTCAGATTCACATCTTATTCAACTTTACCTGCTCAACTACTTGTCCAGTAATGCACATCTCTAGTGGTTGACCTGTTGGCCTTCGTGATCGTTGACCAGTAACTAGACTTTGATATACCAACTCAGAGGTTATAAATGAGTATATAAATGAAACTTGGTTCAATCAAGAGGATAAAAACTTATTCGCACCCAATGTGTACATAAAAGATTTTATTACTTAATTATGATTAATTAGTATACATTCTTGTCTCATTGAATTATTTAACCATGATAAGTAATAAATTTTGGTGTCAATATTAAGCGTGCAGTTATGTGTTTACCGTTTGAGGAGTGAGTCGTCGTGGAAATGCATACTCTCTGTCTGTTGTGGCGTGGGCAAAGTACTGTCCATTTGCACTTGATGAAATGAATTTCCATGAAAGGGTCTACACCGATCATGCTTTAAAAAGCTTGCCAGACGTATAGATCACATTATTAATTGGAGGCATAGCCTTTTTGGTTGCTTTCTTATAAAGAAAGACTAATTCGATGGACGATGATTGTGTTGTCTTTGTATTTAATGACCTATGCACGTACATTTGGTAGTAATTCAGGCGTGGGGTACATGGTCAACCACTTGGTAAACTATTCGGGGCTTTCCATGGTTTAATAAAAAGGAGGAAAGACACTTCTCTTTATCAAGAGATTGATCGGATTTGCGATAGACACACCAAAATCGTCACAAGACATGCTAAAATAAAAGACTAAAAGATCAAGAGTTATGCTTTCATTTCTTTGTTGAGATTGAATTTAAGTTAAAAGGTTAGGGGTAATGTACGCAAGCTAAGTCAAGAAAAAGACTTACTCTCACTTTTCAAAATCGTCATAATGACTAGTAGTTTGGAGTTTTAAGAAAGTGATTTTCTTACGGCACTTGCTTCCTTCGTCTTAAGTAATGTTTAGCTCTCTTTTTTTTCGAATTAGAATTCTTAATAGAGCTGATGGCAAGATAGATTAGTCATTCGAGATTTAAGAGGAAGGACAAGAACCATGGAAATAATGCTTTTACAGAAGTATGCCCACAACCTTTTAAAAGACAGCTAGTATTCGTACTAAAAATGGTAAAAAGAATTTACTTGTATAATACGGTAGTCACAAAGAAGCATGAAAGAAATTCGGTTTTGTTATATTCATTGACTCGTTATTTATGTTGACTTCATAATATTTACGTGCAGAATGACACATATTGTACTTATGTCTCAAACAAAGAGAAAATCAAGATAGCATAAATAATTCACTTAAAGCTTCAATTCAACGCTGTAATGCAAGTTTCTTGGCTTTACCATTCTTAGATAAGCCTTTGCCTATGTGCATGAAGAAATAAAAAATTTAGTGAAATACATAAGACTTTTTTTTTTTTTTTTTTTTTTAACGAATAACCCATAATTTAGCTTACTTTTTCAATTCAGAATTCTTAATCGAGCTAATGACAAGATAGATTATTTGTTTGAGATTTAAGAACAAGGAAAAGAACCACGGAAATGGTGTTTTTACTAAATTATGGTGGCAAACTCTTTAAAGACAATAATCTTTCGTTGGTTCTTCCTTCTAGAATTGATTATTAAACATCATTGACACAATTAAAAAATAGAGAAAGCTGGTAGAGGAGACACAGAAGTCGTCCAATTTCTATAATTACATGCAACAAAGTGGAGCAGCTTAAAAAGTGATGCTTCCTAAAAGCTCCGCAATGCTTGCATGTCAATGTCTTAATTTCTAAAGTTATGCAATAATTAATCAGCATGTGGGATCAGTTAACGCTGGACATTTTTCATTTATGCATGTAAATATCAGACTCATATGAACTACTCTACTAGATTAAGAAGCTGTCAAGATGTTAATAAAGAAAGACGTGACATGTGAGTGTAAATTTCACCTAGTATTATTATTTTGTAAAAGCATTAGTGTACATGCCCACCGAATACCTAACCCGTAAACTACGTTTGCCTTTCCAAACAGAAGCTTCTGTTCTGCTCATATAACTTTTTACCATTTTTGAACAAACTTAACACATTAAACTATTATCAAACAACGAGGTTACTTAACTTATATGAGAGAACATTTACCAAATATAATTGCATTGAAATTATGAAGCACCAGGAAAAATTGATTTGGAAGACTTAAGTCTTAACCATGCAAGATAAGTAGATAAATTTTAGAGGATCACTGTTATTTGTTTTGATAGGTAGAGAGAAGAGACTCTAAAAATCTTGGACTGACAATTTAAACTGAAAATATTACTATTGTTAGCTCTTTTTATAATTTTATGTAAATAAAAAAATAGCTTCATTTCTTTTATTATTGATTATCAAAAGGTAAGTGAGCTGGAAACAGATGCTAAATTATATTTTGACAAACTAGAATGAAGACGAAATACCAAGTACTTCTCTTTATATTTGTTCAGTTATTTTGTTACTATTTGTCTACTTTTCTTTGAGTTTACAATTTTAAAAATTGAAAGTCCACCTATAAGGCTATAATAGGAAATAAAAAAAAAACGAGCTTTTGTTCAAAAACAGATAGGACTAACGAGGCAACGGGTCCCACAAAGTTGTGCCAAAAATCCATACTTGAACAGCCGTTACACTATCGTTTGGTTCATGGTATAAAAAATCCATACTTGAACAGCCGTTAAACACTATATATAATATTACACAGTAAAATAATACAACTTTATACCTTCTTTTAAGATTATTTTATACCATAGCATTGTATGGGATAATTAGTCCCGGGATTATAAGGAGAGACCATATATATTACACAGTATATACGTTTAAGATAGCAAAGGAGAGAGAAATAAATAGCTCTTTGAAATTGACGGCGGCGATGGGAAATTGCTTCTCTGACGTGGCAGGCGGTCAGTCGGCAGTGGGCGGTACCGGGACTAGCCACGGAAATCAATCCGACGGTCCTAATGAAGCCGTTGATGCTTTCCTTAAATCTCGCGGTTATCAAGGCCTCTACTCTCAGATCGAGGCACTTTTTCTCTCTGTTTACTTTGATTTTTCATTCAACGTTACTTGCTTATATACGCACATATCATTTTTTCTGTATGTTCTGTTAACGAGTGTAATTTTGAGGAGTTAGTTTTCGGTTTGTGATTGAATTATGATATTTCGGTGAGGAAATTCGGTTGAGCAGATAGTTGAATAGGCATTGACTGTTAATTGACTTTATTCCGTGATTACTGAATTGCTGGCTTGATTAGATGTCCCGCTCTAATAACGTTACTAACTAGCTTATACGCACACATATCATTTTCTCTGTTTTTTGTTAACGAGTGTAATTTTAAGGAGGTTTGTGGTTGAATTATGATATTTTGGTGAGGAAATTTCGTTGAGTGGATTGGACTGCAAGTTGAATAGGCATTGACTTATTCCTCAATTACTGAATCACTGGTTTGATTAGATGTTCCTCTCTACATTAATTGGTAATTGAAATAGGCGTTAAAACAGAAATCCTATTATAGTTAGGTAATTGTTGTGACTTGTGAGTGGTTGACTTTCTTCTAGATTATCTGTGTAGTTTGGATGCAGGTCAATGTTGGTGAAAATACGAGTATAATTGAAAAGAAGAAGAAATGAACAAATTCGTTAGGGTGAGACGCATATATCTTGCTGTCATTCAGCGTTACTTGCTCATGCACACATCTCATTTTCTCTATGTTTTGTTAACGAGTGTCATTTTGAGGACTTAGTTTGTCGTTCTCATTACTGGTTTGTGGTTGAATTATGATATTTCGGTGAGGAAATTCCTTTGAGCGGATTGGACTAAAAGTTGAATAGGCATAGACTATTAATTGACTTACTCGGTGATCACTGAATCGCTGGCTTTGTTAGATGTCCCTCTCTGGATTAATTGGTGATTGAAATAGGCAGGGACTCCTTATAGCTAGGTAATCGTTGTGAGTAGCTGACTTTCTTCTAGATTATCTGTGAAGGAGTTTGGATGCCTGTCAGTGTTGTAAAAGGCGCGCTTAAAGTGCGCTTAGCCTTGAAGTGAGCTCAAAACATGTTGAGCGCTTCACCTCGCTTTAATGTGCGCTTTAGTGTCGTCATCAAGGCTCTAAGACGTACATTTCCTTGCGAATGAGCATTTCCTGAAGAGGCTACACTAAACCATTGATATTTCTCTTTACTATTATTTTTTTCCAATTTTGTTGTCCATATATTTGTTATTCGGGCTAATAATTATTATTCTTGGACTAAACATATATATATATATATATATATTTGTATTTTTTTCTCCATTTGCGCCTTTTTCATTAAAGTCAACGCTTTATTTGTGCCTTTGATAACGACATAACGCTGATGTCTGTATATGTTGGTGAAAACACAAGTACAATTGAAAAGAATAAGAAAAGAACAAATTCATTAGGGTGAGACACATATATCTTGCTCTCTTTAAGGAGATTCACGCCTACTGCACTATATTTGTCATTGTCATTACCGGTTTGTGGTTGAATTACGATAAGTTGGTAAGAAAATGCCGTTGAGCACGTTAGGCTCCAAGTTGAATTAGCATTGACCGTTTGAGAGATGGACTTACTCCGCGATTACTGAGTCACTAGCTTGATTAGATGTCCCTCACTAAATTTAATTGGTGATCAAAATGGACATGGACTCCTTACATCCGAACTCGTACGATAACTAGGTACTCATTGTGAGTGGTTGACTTTCTTCTAGATATTTCTGAAGGAATTTGGATGCCTGTCCATGTTAGTGAAATACAAGTTCAATTGGAAAAAGAAGAAAAAGAATAAATTTTGTAGGTTGAAACACGGATATCATGCTCTCTTTAAGGAGATCCACGCTTACTGAACTATATTTTCACTGATATAGCACTAATACTTTCGACTTGTCCCTTCCAGGATAAACAACTAGCTCGACAATGTTGTAAGACTCAATAAATTCTGTACTGGTTGAGTCCAAAGCTCTTCTATAAAGAAAATTTTCTTCAATAAGTAATACCCTCTCTTTTTTGGGAAATATGTTGGAGCTTAGCTTTTTCATTCTTGTAGCTTTTTTTTTTTTTTTTTTTTTTGCAATCGTTGCTCACTTTTTGATGCACACAATTATACTTTTAATGCATCATAACAAGGAAGAATGACTCCTATTTATAGTCGTAGAAATTTTTACATCGAATAAATAAGAATTTAGTGGGGGAATGAAGTTGTGAGAACATGAGATCATCAGTTAATAGGTAATAGCTTGACGAATTATTGGGTTAATGAGTGGGTAGATCATAAGATAATTGTTTTGAGATTTATGCAAGAAATTATGGCCACCTTCACCATTATAACCACTAAAATGAAATGTCATGCAATTTGATATTAATATTTTTTGACAATAACATAAAATATCTCCGACGTCTCCCACTTATTCAGTATTAAAAAATTAAGAAGAAACTCTTAATAATACAATTTTAAGTAGATTTTAATGGCTACAGTTAATCAATCGCCGATACCAAGATAGGAGATCTCAACAAGTCATTCCATTTCAATGACTACACTTTACGTGATGGAAATGTAAAGTGCTTTGGTTCCCATTCAGCTCAAGTGATAGAAAGGTAATATACAATTTCAAAAAAAAAAAAAAAAAAAGTGATAGAAAGGTAATAATACTTTCATGAATAGAAAATATCGCGGTGCGGTGATTTGTGAAGCAAGCTACCTCATCCAGTCCATATATACACTGATGTGTAGCTTTTCATTTGCTGTTTTATTATGCAGCATCATATTGCAATTCTATCACTATGTACAAACTACTTATCGTTATCGTGCTTTTGTCATTATGTGTAATTAATATATGCTCTTCATTTTTCAATATTGATTTTCTAAATATATTTCCTTATTTGTACACTTGCAGTTGTCTCTATCTGCTACTAGCTTGCGTGACCGCGATGTGCTTTCCAAGGTTTGCTGCTTAATTGACTTGCGTTAGATAATGTAAATGATAACGTTGACTTTCATGTGTTGTGATATAGTAGAACTGGAGTATTCTTAGATGAAGTATCCCCTTTGTTAGTATGGAGTATGGTTATTGCTTCTTGGTTTTTTTTTTTTAAATTTTTTTTTTTTTTTTTTAAATGTTGCTGAATAAGAATTGCTTCATTTCCCTAATATGAGGATAAATATAAATCTTTGCCTCGGAGTTTGTTTGTTTTACCTTTTTCCCAATAGATGCTGTCAATATTAATACATACAATGAACACTCCAGAATATCATCTGTCTGACCTTATGTTCTTCACTCTCCAAATCTAGCTTCCAAGACGACCTTTAAACCATAAATTTCAATGGAACTATACTCGAGAAACTGGTACCAAACATAGAGTTTATTTTCATGTAATACGAGTACTGCCTGCCAGCTTATTATCATTTTTTGTCTTTGATTTACTTTGTATGGGTAGCTCCTAAAATATTGCTTTCTGGACAAGCCCGTAATGCGGTCCTGCGCCAGCTAGAACTACTTGACTTCTATGTGGTCTGTGCTCTGAGCTCGTCTTTGATGTTTGACTGGCTAAGTTGTATTTGGATATTGATTTTAGTACTTCTATCATATTTTAAAGGACTAACTTCCACCTATCTAAGAACTAAGAAGTAGAGTTTTTTTCATTGTGTCTAAATCAGCTAAACATCACTCATAGTTCTCTGGAGACTATTCTTTGCTTTGGTGAAAAAAAATAGTTTTATAAATTATGTAATTCTCTTTTATCCCTTTGTTTTCGATAAATGGTATTTCTTTAATTGTATCAATCATACCTTGTCAATATGAGCTGCCTTATATATTCAGGCATCATAGTCCATTTTTCTTAATATAGACATGTTACTAGCTTTCGACATTATAGATTCTAGGGGTTAAGTCATACATCTTGTACAGTTTCATCGCTTTCTTGGTGCTGCTTTTGTGAATAAAATTCCACGTACATTTTAAAAACTATAAACATGTTACTAACTTAGCTGAGAATTTGTTTGTTGCAGAGTGACCCTATGGCAGTCCTTTATTCAAAAGAAAAAGATGGTTCATTGAAAGAGCTTAGCCGTACTGAAGTAGTCTTGAACTCATTGAACCCAAAGTGGATTACGAAATATACTATGGCTTATTATTTTGAGACAGTGCAGAATTTGGTGTGAGTCTTGATACTCCATTTCCTGTTTTTTGTCAAGCTAATACATTTATATGAAAAGCTTGCCTTTATTTCAGGTTTCGTGTGTATGATATTGACACTCAATTTCATAATCAAGATGTCAAGGTATTTATGTTGCTCCGTCTAAAATTTTGATAATGATAATTATAGTTTCTACTTGTCCCGACACTAATTTACCGGTGGTCATCATATCAGGTGAACCTGTAATTTTGAATTAATTAATCCTCCCTGCATTTTATTTTATAGGGAAAAAGATCATATTTTTCCTTGTACATCCAAAATTGAGCAACTTTGCCCTCCGTTAGACTTTTGGTGTAATATGTCCCCTGCCAAAGTGAACTGGATGGCAAAATTAAGCATATCCAGATAGTTCAGATAGGACCTTTTTCTATTTTTCATATGGTGTTATTTGATGGTAACATAGTTTAAGAAAGATAAAAGAACTTCTAACACACACAAAAAGTATATTTAGAACTTGTCTTAAATATGCCATGACATTTTTATCGTTATAAGAGCATGCCTTTTAAGTGTAAAATGGGAAGTTTAAAATCATAGAGTTCCAAATATAGAAAGATTCTCTTTGGAACAAACTAAAAGGAAGAATGTCATATAAAATGGAATAGAGAACATAGCTATTTAAGTTTTAGATGAACCTTGAAGTTGATTATATGGAGAGCACCCCTAATACACTTTTGAATTTGCTTTTGTTTGCCTATTATGGTGAATTTCTAATCCATCGTCTTTTCAAATGCTATTAGAGAGTACAAAATACAATCATGTGTTATATATTTTGTGAAAAAATATTAAAGGATACAAGGTATAAAATCATAATGCTTTTAATGCTCATTTAAGTGCTTTCACAGAAAAGATCCTACGGAATCATGGAAGTTTATATATATAATTAATGCAGATGCTTAAACTAGAGGAGCAGGACTTTCTGGGTGAGGCCAGTTGCACATTGGCTCAGGTGTGCATCGATTTTTAATCACAGCTTCTGTTCCTGAAATTGTATTATCGCCATAGTTTTCTGCTTGAAGTGTAGACAATGGGTTCACAGTCGAGGCAGTTATTGGTCTGCTGACTGAACAGTAGACACATTTCAGCTTGAGGCCCTTCTACTAATTATTTTGTATAGTACCTGGTTATGGATATACCTGGAATAATATTTTTGCCACTATTCAAAATGGATTTCCTGTTGGTGGGTAGCTACGTATTGTGTATCTGTTTTTCCATTTGTACCCTTTGCTTTATTTTTCAAGGGGTTATGAATTTTTTCTGTCGGTTAATGGTTACAAGCCCTGAGCCTATTTAATATGTTTCTTCTCCGTGTAACATGCTTGAAACTATTTTTTCCGACCATCTTAGGATTCAAGTAAGTTCTGGTGTTCTCCATTTTAGTAATATTGTTGGACTTGTGAGGTTATTTTTTCTATTAATCAAATGAATGTTAAAACATATTTCCTTGTAGATTGTCACAAAGCCGGACAGATCCCTGACTGTGGACCTTGTATGTGGCAAACAATCTTCTGGACAAGCACATGCACAGAAGTTTGGAAAGCTTACTGTTTTTGCTGAAGAAAGTATCAGCTCAAAGACTACTGTAGAGTTGAGATTAAGATGTTCAGAATTGGAATCAAAGGATTTGTTTTCAAAAAGTGTACGAACTCATCAGAGTAGCATTATCTTTTATCATTTGAATTGTATGATGCTGATATACATAATTCTTCTGTTTTTGGCAGGATCCATTTCTGGTGGTATCCAAAACTACAGAAAGTGGAATTGTCGTTCCACTTTGCAAAACAGAAGTGATAAAAAATGATCGTTCACCCAACTGGAAACCAGTTTTCTTGAATATTCAACAAATTGGAAGTAAGGTACAATACAATGCTCCTTTGAGTGATCAATTTTGCATTTTCTTAAGAATGTTTATATTTCCTGGGATATCCCTACAAATAGAACCCCCAAAAAGAAGGTAAGAAATCATTTGAAGAAATTTTCTTTCTTGCATGGGAATTATATGCTGTTACAAGTAAACAAGGTACTGTTATGAGCTATAGGTGCAATATGCTGGCTTTTTTTAAGCCTTTGTGCGAGTTTAGAAAACATTACTAGTATTTTTCTATATGAGTTCTGTGCAGAAGAAATAAATTGATACTCTAAATGATGAAACTTCTGAACTCAATTTTGGCAGATTCTTTGCTGTCTTACTGAGAAGATTTCACCTATCTATTCTCTAAAACTTGAAATTAGCTGTCTTTTGACTTTATGATTGATGTATCTTGTGTTGAGGGATACTGCAGATGTCTATGGGATCTTGCTCTCTTGTGCAATACAAACAAACCTTACTCATGAAAGTATTTAATGGTTTTGATTTTGAGGGCCTGTACTTTAAGAATTCACTTGTTTTAAAGGATGTGATTGATAACATATTTTGCCCCGAGGAAATTATCATATATACTCTATACGGATGGTATGTAGCACTGCACAATGTCTATTCGTTGATTTCAATTTAAATGCATTTGAAATAATGCAGGAGAACCCATTAATTATCGAGTGTTATGACTTCAATAGCAATGGCAAGCACAGTTTACTTGGGTAAGCTTTTTCCTCTCTTATTCATTTCTGACCTCTACAGACTGGAGGCTGACAGTACTTCTACTGGTTGTCAGAAAGATTCAGAAGTCGCTGTTAGATTTAGAAAAGTTGCACTCTGCTGGTGTTGGTGCAAATCTTTTTATACCAACTGCTATGGGACCAAAACAAGAAAACAAGGTAAAGAACTCGTTATCAGATGACACGACTGCTAGTTAAACTTATTTAATTATGACGGTCGCTGGATTTCTATCCAGGTACTAAAGAGTCAACTTTACGTGGAAAGCTATTCTGAGAAAATACAATATACATTCCTTGATTACTTGGCGTCCGGCTATGAACTCAACTTCATGGTGGCCATTGATTTTACTGGTATGTGGTTGTACATTGATATATACATATATATAAACCATTGATTTGTTTCCATAGCTAAGCGTTGAATTCATATCTGTCGTCTTTATCACTGGTACGCTTTATTTAGAAAACTCCAAACTCTTCCTTATTTGGATGCACAGGGGGTTGGATTGAGGCATCAAAGGGTTTTGAGGGTTGATGCCTCCATTGGCAACTCTTATTTATTACTACTATCATAAAAATAACACTTGGATTAGTTGAAAGATGTTATGGATGTGAAAGTCATCCTGACCCCCCTACCCCTTTATGCAAAAGACCCTGGAAAAATTATTACATTTTCTCAATGATGTTCTGTATCATACGGATACATAAAAGATTATTCAGAAAAAATAAATGCACCCAACAACTCGAACCGGGTAGAGGGGTGGGTCCATGCTTCTCTGAGTTTCGGACCTGTGGGCCAACGGAATGGAGGGCCAACTATCTCACAATCGTTATCACCATACAACTGAGCATCACTCCCAAACAAGTTAGGATCGGTTATATGAATCCTCATTGACCATGTTGCTTTATTTAAACATATTCTTGGTTATCAAAAAAAAATCTCTATGTAATGTTTGCGCTCTTGCTTAACTTGCATCTGAGCCTGTATTCTCTTTTTTGCTTGAATTATTGTTTGTCAGCTTCCAATGGAAATCCACGCCTCCCTGATTCATTGCATTATATTGACCCTTCAGGACGACCATATGCTTATCAGAGAGTAAGAAAATATTCTCAGGTGTAATGATATTTCCTAAACATGAAGTAAGTTATTTAATCAGAATCCTAATTTCAGGCAATCCTGGATGTTGGAGAGGTATTGCAGTTTTACGATACAGACAAACGTTTTCCTGCTTGGGGGTTTGGAGCACGGCCAATTGATGGCCCAGTTTCTCATTGCTTCAACTTAAACGGTAGCAGTAGTTACTGTGAGGTATTCTAGGAGAGCCTTATATACTTTCACATTTATACTTGCTTTAGCTTTCTCTGTCTTATTTTCTTAAATTTTCAGCCATTTTTTTCACTCTAGGTCGAAGGAATCCAGGGAATCATGATGGCATACATTAGTGCCCTTCATAATGTTTCACTTGCAGGCCCAACTTTATTTGGACCAGTGATTAATTCTGCTGCACATATAGCAAGTCAGTCTTTGACGAACCATGAGCGGAAGTATTTCGTTTTGTTAATAATCACGGTACGTTGCATTTTCTATGTTTTTTATTGTCAATTTTCCTGATGAACATCTTTTCAGACATTTCAAGTAAAATGTTAACCATCATATGTTATCTTCTTGAGCTATACCAATCAGAATTATAGTTAATTGATCCCTTCACGGTCATATATATATCTCTATGCTTCATCGAGGATGTTCTTTTTAATTACTGAAAGTCATACGTATTCCAAGCCTGATTAAATTATAGAAAAAATCCAGGATGGAGTCATAACAGATCTCCAGGAAACAAAGGATGCTCTTGTTCAAGCAGCGGATTTGCCATTGTCAATTCTAATTGTTGGGGTTGGAGGAGCAGACTTCAAAGAAATGGAGGTATGCAAGTGCAACAACTTGTTTCCTCAGCAAGCAGTGTTTCTTATGTCACCCAATTCAATTAACTGTAATGGATGATTTCCCATATGATTCGTTTTCACAGATATTAGATGCTGATAAAGGGGAGAGGCTAGAATCTACAACTGGACGTGTTGCTGTGCGCGATATAGTACAATTTGTTCCCCTCCGTGATGTACAAAGTAGGTCATATTATAAATGAAGCTTCCTAATTAGAAAAGGATAATCAAACAAAGAATAAAGCAAATAGGTTTCTGCTGTATGATCTGATGCCTTTGCTTTGATTTGCAGATGGAGATGTCTCAGTCGTTCAATCGCTTTTAGCAGAATTACCTTCTCAATTATTGGAATACATGCGGTTCAGAAAGATACAACCGACTTCATGACATACAAGAATTGTACATATAAAATGTTGATTCGTCTATTGCCCTGTGCAATTTGCCAGTTTAGAGCTGGCCTTCCCAAGACTAAAATTTTGCATCTAAATTTCTGGTTACATCTTCCTTCATGTTGCCTGAAGATTAAGCTGATATTTCTCTTCAGCATCATATTGTAATTGATTTTGTTGATAAAAAACGGGAGTCCGTTGCCTTTTATAATGTAGATTCCAATCTCCATTTGATTAGAGGACGTTGCAGTTACCTTCAAGTTGCTCCCAACAAGTTAAGAAACTCGCTGATGGTAAAATAACCACCAAAGTTTAAGGCTGTTAGCAGAATATTTTCCTATTTAAAACCCCTGAAGAAAACTGAATTGATGGGTGTTTTTCACGCGGTATGACATGAAATTTATGTTAAAAATAAGAATATGAAATATGCGATATACTGGCTTGCAAATTTTATTTTGTTTTCTCCTGGCAATATCTCACCGTACAAATATATCTAGAATAATGTAACACTCCGGAGTAATTTATAAAACAATATTACTTTATCTAATACTACTAAATTTTTTGTCAAATTTCATTATTAGTGCTATACTTGTATGTAAAATTTAATAAAATCTAAAAATTTAAATTCATTAGATACTCGAATTTAAACTTTGATTTGATATGTTTTCTTAAACTATTGTTTCACAGCTTTCTTAGTATTTTTTTCTACTATTGACTAATACATTAAAAGATCAAATTGAAATTTTAGACCTTTATGTCCATTCACATCTTTTTTATGAAATTATGAGATGTCGAGACGTAGATTGAAGAAGAGTTCTTTAAATATTGTTTTCGATTTTTTGCAAAAATATTTTTCAATCGAACGCCCAGAAGAAACCTTTTTTTCGGGTCTTGCAAGAACTTAAAGTAACTAGTTTTGAATGCCTTTTCAGTTATTTTATAAAATCAAAACAACTTTACTTAATTAATATTTAGTTGAAAAACAATTATTGCGAAATAATGTTTCTCTAAAACTCTTCTTCAAACTCATGAAGCAAATACAACTACATACTCCTTCAGTTCCAAAAATAAAATAAAAGTAATGAAACAATTTCTTTTTAATCCTTTCAAAGAAGATTGACACTTAATAATTCAACTTGAGCTTCTTATTCTTTTACCCTTAAAAAAACTTTTATAGCCACAAATGTTATTGCTCGTTAGATTTACAAATAGTCATACACATGTTATGACATATTTAACCCCACAAATTTCACAAGATCTCTTTTTCTTCTTAAACTTGGTCTCCCAGTCAATTATGTCATATAAATTGAAAGGAAGGAGTAATGGAGTACTTATTTATGTCCCATATGAATAAAACAAAAGAAGAAAACAGAAAAAGTTGAATATTGTGCTCGTCTGCCAAACGAAAGATAAAGTAGGACCGTATAGAGTATCCATTCCACATTGGTATTTTAAAGCAGGACAGTATTCACATTCGTACATAAAAAGCAATAGTAGTAAACCCTAATATCTTCTTCCTCCTTCCTAAAGCTACTCCTTACTCTCACCTCATCTATCCGCTTCTTTACAATTCTTTCTGGATCTACGTATATATACTCATTTACTAATTTGTACTATCACAAAGTTTGTTGAAAGTTTTGTTAGATCGAAGACATGGAAAGAGACTCCAATGAAACGGAAGAGCAAGAGGATAATGATAGGAGCAGTATTTTGCCAATATACTCAGCAGCTCGATCTGAGCAAGACATGTCTGCTATGGTTTCTGTGCTCTCTCAAGTTATTGGAAACTCTTCATCTTCTGTTGATTCCTCCTTGCATGTTAATCCACTAACCCTAACTCCTCAATCCACTGCTACACTTCAGCAAAACCAATCTCAATCATCTATTCAAGCTCAAGGTATACTCAATATGATTAACTTCAAATTATTTATCTTCCATGTATAAGGAGAAATTGAACAAAAAAAAAAAAAAAAAAAAATCCTTCTGTTGGCCCCTTTTCCTTTGAAGCAAAAAGGGGGGGAAAAAAAACAAAAAAAAGGGACTTATTTTTGTGTTGAGTTGTGTGAACCATCTCATCTAAAAGCTTAAGTTGTTAAGACATAATACATGCTTAAGTTGTTAGACATAATACATTTTTGTTTTACTTTATTATTGCTTCTCACGTGTAGGCCTGATTGTTTTTCATGGGTGAAGCACATGAAAATTCTTTTGTTGATAATGAATGACCATGCGAACCTATGAGCTCTGTGTTTATGATATCATATACATTAAAGTGTGTGAACCATGTGATTTAAAAGCCTAAGTTGTTAGAGATATATAGAACACTTTCATTTACTTTATTTATCTCTTTAACATTCTCCAAGTTATATTTATCATCTTCATCAACAAGGGATGACAAGGGTTTTCCTCAAGATGGTCGTAATTAATTGCCTTTCATTGAT
>NW_026713204.1:0-28971 GCF_029784015.1 Lycium ferocissimum
GCTAATATATTTTTATTACGCATTATGTTACGAGTCCTTACACACGGATCGTGTTTAAATTGAGAAACGACAAAAAGAAATTTTGAAAATTTTACTATGTATTTTATCTATATTTGATTTAAGCATCCAAAGAGATTATGTGAGTAATAATAGTCAGCGGGTTCGCTCGGCTCCGACTATGGGGTCGGGTGCCCATCACACCCTGGTAAGATCAGCGTGTGACATTTATATAGGTCAACCACTTGTCGTCTAACCCTTCAGCAATCGGGCTACCACTTTAGCGGCACCTCTTCTACCGTATCGAGACCGCGAAAGCAGTCAGATAAAATCTTTCTAGCCTTCGCTTTAGCGGGCATGGGTCATTGAGAAGTGACTGCTATGGCGGTAAGCCTACTGCTAGGGTAGTCTAACAAGGTCCAAAGGCCGAAATTTAATGTTTTAATTCCTACTCACACGATGGGTCTAGTTAAGCTAGATGTTCACCGGGAACACATAACGAATCGAACAAGTTCAGGATGTCAAAGTTGTGAATCTTTTGGAATTCTGGTAACGACTAAACTGGTCATTGCATTAAATACCAATTAAACAACCGTTCGTCCTCAAACAACAAGGGGCATGGGAAGGTATGTGTTCCACCTCAAAATTTTTTGCATCGTTTACATTGTAAGTAAACTAACGTAAGCCCGGAGAGGTTATGGAACTCTTATAAGATTAAAGAAGACTTTTAACAAGTTCTAAGCAAGTGTCAAAAGGTTTCGAGATTAAGTGAATCGAAGAAATTAAGTTTGTCAAAATTTTGAAACACTTGGAAGAATTTTGGACAGGAATGGTCCAACTTGTGTAACGACCTGTTTCATCATTATAGTTCTTTTGGCACTTTCGCTCACTCCCGAGCATTGATTAACCCCTTTCTGACCCGAGGGGACCATTGACATGCTTTCCGAGGTGTCTAGACTGGATTTGGGTAACTTAGGTGAAAATATAGGCTTAAAAGTGAAAGTGGTTGACCCGAAGTTGACTTTTGGGCAAACAAACCTTTTTTAAAATTTTGCCAATTCCAAGAGGCCCGAATAGTCGTTTAGAACTTGTGTGTGCGTTTGATTAGGTTCCCAATGCATTCAGATGCATTTCAGGACATTGGATGGGAAATGAAAATTAAGGCATCGGTAGTTGACTCGGCCAACGAGACCACCGCTGGAAATTCCAAGGCCACAGGGGTGTTTGCAGCGTGTTTTTATATGGGACTAGGTATCTGGTATGTGAGCAGATGGCCTTGGGAGTTAGTCGAAAAATCGAATCGAAACGAAAAACTTAGGCCAAGTTTCTGGTGTCTGGTGCCCGCTTTGGCGGCACCAGCACCGCAGCAGCGGTACCGCTGGAGCGGTGGCCCTGCCACTGAAGCGGTACCAGCCATTTTGGCTTGACCACTGAAGTGGTCAAGTGGCCGCTAGGGCGGTCCAGTTACCGCTACAGCGGTGATGGGCAGTGACTGTGCATTTAATTAGTCTTAGACCCTCATTATTTCATTTCTCGATATTGAGGCTTAGGAAGGCTGTTCTAGGAGACAAATTGAAGGAATTCTTGGAGGTAAAACCTTGTCTAATCCTTTACTTCTATTTAATCACAATCATCTTAGACTTTCCCCTTCCCTTTTCAATCCTTTAGAAATGGAATTTGAAGGAGGATTTTGGGAGATTTTTCTCTAAGAGTATACTTGATAAATTGATGATGTTAATGTTAAAATGTGATGAATCTAAGCTTAGTAATCATATATCTTTCACTTTTAAGGTTGAATTTCGGATTTGGAGAATTAGGGTTCATACCCAATTTGGGGGTTTTTACTAGAAATCAGATTTGGGGATAATTTTTAAGCTAAATCAACAATTAATGATGGGTTTATGATTACCTAGGATTCAATTTAGTATTTTACCCGTGAATTTCCCGTTTTGCCCTTGTGGGTCCGTTTCCCCAATTTCTAGGGTTAAAATGGACCTAATTGATATCATAGCAATATTAGTATCATTATTCATGATTTCTAATTTAGAATTCGATTGTGCTTAGACTACTTTGGTTCTAAGCTTCAAAAAAAGGGCAAGGCGATAGAGCGACTTGTTGGTGTTGCAGTTCGACAGTCCAGATAGGTTATGGTTTACCTTTGGTGAGACATAGTATAGTGAATCACATATTTAGATTATGATGTCGGAGACAGCATGTGAACCTTCAGGTGTGAAGTTGGGATGGATATTGCCTTAGGTTGGGCCCTGATGTGTGTTGGGACTAGCCACCCCATTATATGTGTTTGATTGTTTAATTGTGTTGGCTTGATGCCATGTGTAGTTGGTAGATAGTGAATGTCGCTTGTTTTCCTGATTTGGGATAGGATTGACATACCCCTTGTTAGTATTTGTACTATGATATATATATATTGGCATACCCACTGTTGGTACTTGAGTTATTGATATATGTTGGCATACCCACTGTTGGTATTGTGATGTGGTATATTGCTGGCGTACCCGATTGAGGTACTTGTGATATTGAGCTTACTTGTTGATGATTGACATATGCATTGCACGCATTCTCTCATATTATCATGCATGGCAGATATCCGGTGATGATCCGATATCGTTGATTGAGCGAAACTAATATTTGATAAACTCTTTTACTTGAGTGATTGTGAAAAAGGGCGATGTCTGAAGATTCATTCTGGAATCGTTATTTATATGAAACTGATGCTTGATAAACTCTTTTACTTGAGTGATTGTGAGGAAGCCGATGTCCGAGGTTCAATTCCAGAATTGTTGATTTATGAAACTGATATTTGACAACTCTATGAGTAATTGTGAGGAGACCAATGTCCGATGGTTATATTCAGGCATCATTGTGCATGGCCATTTTCGATGTTATCCCGGATTCGATTGTAGTGCATAGGCTCTGCGGGTCCCCCAGAGTGGTGCCGGTGAGACTCCCCCTGTGAACAATTAACCAGTGTCCCGTCTGTCTGTTTGGCAAAGATCTGGGACGGGTAGCACTCAGACTTCGCGAGTCACACTGGGTTGTGCTACCGAGATGTCGATATTTCCGTCCGGAGTACATGTGTACATCTCATTTGCATAGCATGGCATGGCATCACATTCATACCATTATTGCATTGCATTGCATTATGACTTGAGTGAGATGTCGTGATGACTGTATTGTGATGGATTGTGTTGTTGATTCTATTGTGTTGATTGTTCCAGGATTAGATATACTCAGACTTATTATATTGGGGTTAGATACTTACATAGGTGTTGATAGATACTCGGTTACGATTATTTTGTTCCATGCGTGATTGGTTTATTTGTTTATCTGTGTTATTTTTACGAATTGTGTTAACTATGCTTAGTCGGCCTATGATGCCTACCAAGATCGTTGTTTGTCGACCAAAGACTTTCTGCGCATTCTTTTATGAATGCAGAGTATCAGGCCGGATCTACTTGTCTGATTCGTGGCTGATCGACTCCTCAACTTCTACTTGAGTTTTCCAAGGTGAGCATGGCGTCTGCTGACCTCGAAGACTCTTCTATTTTTTATGCCTTAATTTTCTTTCAAGACATGATTTGAGACATTTTATGTATTATTATTCAGACCAGAGTTATTCGGATTTAGATGCTCTTGTGTGACCAGACCAGATACTGGGTGGATTCATTTACTTCCGCACTTATCTATATTATATTGTGAGACTTACGTCATTTTACTTCTTCCGCTATTATATTTATTAATTGTGAATGTTGATTTAAGGGTTCGCCTATCGAGGTGGGAATAGTAGGTGCCCACATGACCTAGGCTAAATTGGGTCGTGACAATTTGAGGGAGTTGTATCACCTAGAATATGAGGAGTTATGGAATTCATAACATATGTAAGTTAAAGTTCATTAAGTTCATTTCCAATGCAATAAACCGTTCGTCGATACGACATCGGAGTAGAAAGTTATGGGCGTTTCAAGATAGGTTGCCAGATGGCTTCTCCACGGGCCCCATTTGGAAGGCGGTGGAACCGACCTTCATGGGGTATAAATACCCCATTCCCCTTATTTTATCATCATTATACACTCCCTTGAGCTCCAGAAACCTCCATAAACATTTCTTAAACATTAATAGCCCCTTAGATCAAGAATTCAACAAGATTACACTAAACTAGTTCATGAAAAGTAATTGTTCTTGCTTCTACACTAAACTACTTCATGAAAAGTGATTGTTCTTGCTTCTACTTGATGTTGTGGTGAGTTTGGTGTTGAAGAAAGTTGGTGTGGCTAAATTTCTTAAAGTATAAGGTATGTTCTTCCTCTTATATCTTATGTTGAGTTGATTTGAAGGTTTAGCAAGTTTTAAAAGTGAAAATAGTTATGGAGGAAAGGTCATAAAATGTAGTGTTGTATTTGTTAAGTTCATGGACTGTTTTCAGCATGTTGTGGCTGTGTTGTTGAGCTAATTACCATGTATATGAATGGTATCTAATGTTGTTAGTGTGTTGATGAGATTATGCTCCTTGATTGGGAAGGAAGGAAGTGTATATTGTTATTGTATATTGGTATACTTTGGGTTGTTTGGTGTATATTCTTTTTATGGGCGGTGAAGGGAGTATTTAAGGGCTTTTGTAAGCTTGTTGTTGTTATTATGGGTTGTTTTATATGTTGAGGTGATTGGAGAGTAAGAGGAAATGCTGCTCGTTTTACTTTAGAATTAAGTTATCGTTGATATACGTGATTTACCAGCGCCATCTAAGTTGCATATGTATTCCGTGTTATAGGATTGGCGTGCTAGTTGTGATTAGCTCGATTGTTGGTCTGCTTGGACGACTTGAGGTATGTTAAGGTTGTCCCTTTCTTTCTTAAGGCATGATCCTATTGTTATGAACTTTCATAGATGATGTCCATAAAGATTCCTCTCATAGAAATGCTAGAAGCTTAAATTCTTGATGTTCTTGCAATATTATTGATGTTGGTCTCACCTTATGATTAGGTCTCACCTTATGATTATTGTTCCTTTAAGGTGAAACATGCCAATGAGGTTCGCTCCATCACGGAAATCGGAGGTTTGTCGACCTTACATCACTCCGATGTATTTAGAAATGTGTTCTTAAGGAATGTCTTGTAAGACAAGAATAGTATTCTAGTTGAGAATCCCTAATGAGGTATTTAATGCTAGAAGAGAGGCTTATGATGTATCTCGGGATTTGTTTAAGGTTTAGTTAATCGGGAAGAAGTCTTAACGGCATGGAAATGTGTTTATAAGTCTTATGTAATCATATAGGCATTAACGGGTAAGTAATGATCATGAGAAGTGCATAGAAGCTAATAGATAAAGAATGAACACTAGAAGTGTGTAAAAGGTACCTATAGGGGATATTTGGATCGGATTGCACGTTCCGTAGAACATGCTTTCATATCTGGATCGGGCTGCACGTTCCGCAATATATGCATTCATATGTACCACTAGTCTATAGCCAGTTGGGCAGTTATTACCACTGAGCTACGACCGATCGGGAAGATATGTATTTACCACCATGGTACGGCTAGTTGGACAATTATTACCACCGAGCTACGACTAGTTGGGTAGTTACCATTGATCAGTCGGGTAGTGCGCTCTACCATCGGGCCATAATCGAATGGGCAGTTACCACCGTGCTACGGCCGGTCGGGCAGTTACCGCTGATCAGTTAGGCCAATAGTCCCAGGATCATAGGTAGGCCAGAGATACAGTATTGTACATAGATGTAATTAAGCACAAGAAAGCATAGAGAGACATATATTCTAGATTTTCATTGGTGAGTCAGAAGTGCCAGGTTGATTCTTATCCTCCTCCTTTACAGTGTATGTTTATTATGTTACATTTTTTGCCTTACATACTCGGTAAATTATTCGTACTGACGTCCCTTTGCTGGGGGGCTGCGTTTCATGCCCGCAGGTCTTGAGATACATGTTAACGGACTCTTAAGTAGGATACTAGCTCTGCAAGTAGTGTCGTGGCACTCCATTTGCTCCAGAGTTGCTCTGTGAATCAGCACGGCTGCATGTACATTTGCATGGGTTGGCGGGGCCCTATCTCAGCAACATTATGTCATGTACTCCAGTAGAGGCTCGTAGACAGATATGCACTGTTGGATGTCTTATGGTCATCTCGGTTTATATTTTGTTGTATCATTACTACGATAGCCTTGCCAACATATGTACTTGGGATTAGCTTGGTAACGTATGTATATTATGTTTTGGGCTTGTGTCCCATATAGCTTATTGGTATCTACGAGTTAGCATTATGGCCCACTCAGGTATGACTAAGAGATGCATGTATGTGGTGTTCGGTAGGTTAGCTCCGGGTGCCCGTCATGGCCGGTTAGGTCGTGATAGAAGTGGTATCAAAGCCAAGTCAGTCCTAGGGTTTATCTATGAGCCATGTCCAGTAGAGTCTTGTTTATGGGTGTGTAGCGCGCCACACTTATAAATAAGAGGTTGTAGGGCATTTAGGATGGTTACCCTTCTTTATATCCTAGATCGTGCTATAGAGCTGAGCCATAGGGTGTAAATCTTCAATCCTGACCTCTGTTGATTTATAGTTTGATGATGACTCCTTTAGAAAGCACTACGGTTGATTCGAGGATTGCAATGATGACAGGGGAAAAGAAAAGGAGTAGTATTAAAGAAGAACCTAGAGTGAAATTTGTGGTTAGACGATGGGTTAAAATTATGAATATGTTGAAAGTACGGTGGAAAAAGATATGTTGTGGTAATAAGGCAAAAGTATGATTAATCAGGAAGGGCATGTGTGGGGAATATAGTTCGATAAAGAGACTACATTTACAGAATTACGAGTGATGGGTATTAAGAGGAATCAGTAAGATATGAATGACTTGTAAGTAAGGGAAGATAGTATAGTACAAGGGGATGAGTGATGACGCCAGGGACAATTATTGTGGTAGTATTGTTTGTACACCCTTGAGGATGGTATTAATATATTATATATTCAATCCTGTTAAGATAAATTTTGAAGTATTCTGATGGGACTTAAAAAGAAGAGAAGTTTGATGGGGAATTTCAGTTGGGTAATAGCAAAGGACTATAGTTATACTGTGAGTGGTTATCAACCTTAAAAGTGTTTTATTAATGAGACATCGATATGATTAGATAGGAGTTGCATTTTTCCCCTCGAGGTAAGACATGGAAAGGATACGTATGTGTTTAAATATGATCCTTGAGTGTAAATATGCCAATGATTTACAAGCAGAAAGAGGTGAAATAGGAATTACAGAAATAAAAAGAGTAGCGGTTATAAGTGTAACGGTTCATATTTTCGCGGGCGGGGTTAGCGCTCAGAAAAGCTACTTCGAAATCGTTCGTGCTCTTTCGGACTTTGTTTTAAAAGAGTCGCTACCTAATTTTTAGGAAAATCAGTTTTGAAGGGTTTATTCATACACCGTTAAAAATCCTTCTTAATCCAAAGTTCTAGATAAGAGTTCTGGTGATCCCCTAGGGAAGGTGTTAGGAACCCTAGTATTAAGGATCCGTACTATACGGTTGACCTTCGAATTCTAATTTGTGAGTATTTGCATGAACTATTTATTTGGTGGTTATTTTCCCGAAAAAATCTGTCATTTTTTGCATATCATTTTTTGAAAAAAAAAAAGAATTAAATATATTCCCTTTACATATAGGGTATTTATGTTCGGATTCATAATATCCGGATACAATTAGTTCCTTTCACATATAAGGATAATGTTACTTTGTAAAGGTAAAAAGTCTTTTTAAAAGTTTGGGATAAATGAAATTTGTTCATGCTTAGACTCACACATGGTCCGGGTTAGTCCGTTTAGTGTATTTTTTAGAACACCTTTGTTTAAGACTTCACTTATTTTATTTGATTTTTAAAAAGAATAGTTGGTGCGGGTTTAATTTATATAAGTTTGGGTTTATATAATCAAATTTATTATTTATGATCCTGGAATTTTATCTTTAAACTTGATTGCTTCCAATAAAATCCATTTGTCAGGGGGGCTTAAGCTCTAATCACGCCCTCTTTTATAAAATGATTAAGATTTGCTTAGTTTTGGCCCAAAGTCAATTTTTTCTTCAGTCCCTGGGCTAAGCCTAAAACATATTTGTTTTACTTTGTCAAAAAAAATTGGTTAAATGGGGGCTTGAAATATGATCTTTTTAGGTTGGGCCGTGGCCTTCAAACTCTATAACTTGCCTTAATTTATTTCCAGAAAAATAATTTGTATACATCAGTACAAGTAAGTTGCACATATACATATATATATGTATATACCTAAAACCATTTTTGATTCGTCTGATTTTTGGTTTAAAAAGGCAGAACTTATTTTTCGTAAAGCATATCATTTGCACAGTTCTAAAACCATACCTTCGTTTGATTTTTAATTTAAAAGGATAGAACTCGTTTTGCAAAAGCATATCATTCGCATAGTTTTGAAAAAAAAAATCGTACTTGTGTCTGATTTTAGTTTAAAGAGACCGAACTCATTTTATAAAAAGCATATCATTCGCACAGTTTTGTAAACCCAATTCTTTTCGCCTGGACCGAAATAGGATTTTTGAAAAAAGGATTGAAACTTAACTAAAAAAGGCGTTTTTTCAAAGTTTTTCAAAGAAAAATCTGATTCAAGGAAAGATGATAGCAACGCGTTATTCCTTGTAAAAGATGGGACTGATCCCTTTATTTCCTTTACTACCTTAGCCATTTTTATTTCTTTTTGGAAAAAGTTTATGCTAATCCGGGTTTAAAAATCGCGTTGGGGCCTATGGTCTAACTAAACGGCATATGCACCATTCACCTAAGATTCCTAATTCAAATTTAAAGATTCCAATAATGATGTGAGCTTATACAAATACAACATTTCAAATAAGAGAACAAATTGACATGATGAAATTAAACGAGGAAAAGGAAATGAGTTAGGGGTGTACCAAACCCCTTAAAAGCCATTTTTACCCATGGTTGGGCCTTCGTGCCAATATCACCCATGGATGGGCCTTCATAATACTAGCTTCCCTTTTTAGACTTAACAGTTTGAAAGAATATTCTTGTTGGGCCAAAGGCCCAATAGGCTGGTTGGACTCTGGCCCAAATGGTCGTGTGGTAGGAGGGAAAAAGAAAAGGAATTAAATTAGTATAGGTTTGGTGGATCTAATACTATCAGGATTATACATTTATATATTACTAATATATATAAGAGAGGATCTCAAAATTTTGTAGTCCTCACATATATTTTTTGTCTCTTTTTATTCCTAATTGAAGTATTAATTACTTTGCAAATTTTGACACATTTTGGTAAATTTTAAGAATTTTAAAGACTTTTGTCATGCCACTAAAGATGATGATGCCATGGAAAAGGTTGTGACCCCCATAAAGCACACTCATACATATTTGAATCTTTATGTGAAAATATTACTATTTAAACTTATTTTGAATTATATTTTTCCTTAAGAATTTATTATAGGCACGTAATAAATTATCATTTTTCATTTAAATTCTATCTTACTATAGGCTAAATTATTGAGTTAAGATGTTATTCTTATAATATTATTTACCATTTGTCATTTGCTATTTAAATTTTTATTCGTTCGATTAAACATATTTTTTGAATTTCTTATGTAATTTTGGGACGCATGTGCTGGCAAACATAAGTAATTAATAAAATTTCACTTAAGGTAGGGTTAAGTTTTAAATCAAAAAAATAGACACAAATAACTTATATCATTATTAAATACTTTCAAAAGTATAAAAAATGTATATTATAGTCCTTTCGTCCCAATCGAAAAATGAATTTCAAAGTAGGGTAGTTAATTAATCAAATTGTACGTGCACACACTTTTAACATAAATATATTTAATAAATTACTACACATTAAAAGAGGAACTATAAAATATAATTTTGTATTTGTTTTGAAATTTTTTGAGAAGAAACAGTAGTCAATTGTAAGAAGAATATGATTTACTTTTTTTAATATTAAAGTACTTTGCAAAATATGGAATATTAATATCTTATACAATTTAGGACAAAATAGTTAAGTTTAACATGAAAAAGTTATTCCAATGTAGTTTTCATAAAATGGTTCATTAAATTAAGAAAAGAAGTTATTTTAACATGCTTGTTTCGGAAGGAAAAAGAAAGCTTAAAGTAACAACAATTTAATTTCATTGACTTTTCGGTATTTTTTTTTTTTGTGTGGTTTAATTTGAAAGAACATCTACAAAAGTATCTGTCAATACCAAAGGCTTTTAATAATTTATATTTATTTATATATTAATTTTATTGATTTCATCGTATAACAGTATTTTTGAAAGTGTCAACGTGATGTTACAAAAAACAAAGAAGTAAGAACAGAAAAAATTGAAAAGATATTTAAAAATTTAATCGTTAACGTCGGTTTGGGCTTGGGCTTAGCACGGGCCAAATGACACTAGTATGCGTATACATATACATCCCCATTTGTAAATCTATGTTTGATGGACCTAATCCTATCATAACCATACAGATATATACATACACCACTTGATTACGAGTGCACAACCAAGGACTTAGTTACATACCATTGCTTCACTGGGAAATCTCAAACCATAATATACCAGTGGGAAAAGGTTGTCACCACCCTTGTTCTCGACACCGCACAAGTTCCAAGGGGTTTCATGAACCCCCGGCATGGCTGGATATCGGGGAGTGGCTAGACCTATCCCCCAAAACCTCCTTAAACTCTCAAACAAAACCAGTGTTGCCACAGTACATAACCATAGTCTCAAAGTTGTGCACAAGTATCAGCTTATGGGAAATATTTTGAATACAAAGTAACTTTTAAATAAATTCAGGATCATGACAAGAATGGGAGCAAGCACTGTAATACCATAGGACACATAGAATATGTATAACTGTTCCAAGTTACTTAATCAAATGAGTGTCATAACCAGGTCCTATTCTTGTATTTACATACACATACGGCCCATAACTAGTCTACTTTCTTATAAGTATACACACAGTATATCCATACTATGCACATGGTATGTGTATACCATGTGCATACTCCTTTCTTTTTAAATCTGTGTAGGGTCTATGTTTAACCATGCTCTTACATGTCCAATTACTATACACAAGGTAAAGCTAATCAAAGTCCAAACTTCAATTTTTTATGCACATCAAAATAAATAATTTATCAATTCCAGATATTAACAGTCCTCATGGTATGAAGTTAGAACTTGTTTAAGGTGGTCACAAAAGTACAATAGGAGAGTATAAACAAAGGAGAAATTCCACAACTTGTAATCTCCCAAAAGATAGAATTGTAACATCAAGAAACCCAGACCAAACAACATCAAGTGAAACTAGTATTGTCCAGTTTCATATTCCCAGGAAAAGATCGCGGAAAGGATTTTTTGTTTTAATGTAGCAGTAGCAGGATCATGTTACAACAAAGCTTCATGCCAGTTACCACTTAAGATAGACAGGGGACAGAGTAAACTATATGTGCATCAATAAATCCCAAAAATGACATAAAGTTCAAAAACCAATCTTCACATGTTCAAACTTCTTTAAACTCCTAGTAGGGACATTTTATTGCCAATAATCTTAAACCAGTTTATTGCTTTTAGAAACAAACTAAATACCAACTCCTTGAAATGATCACATTCATTACTCTTAACCTCTTAAGTGCATTCTAGACCTTTGAACATACTAGGTTTCCTAACCCTTCTTACCTTCAGGCCCTTTTTCTTTTTTTCTTTTTTTGTAAAATGATGGGATTTAAGGAAGTCATATCCCTTTAAGACAAGAATGTCCCCCATGGTATATAGACTGGTCATGACACCCCACATTTAGGGGGTAGATACTATGAGTCAAGCTAAGCTTGGCTCTTCTCTGCCCCTCTTGAGGTGTCTTAAAAAGACCAGTCTAAACCAAGTGGCCCATACTGCCCTTAGGAATACCTACCACACCCCCATAATCAACATTAGACCAAACCCATTTAACTCCATTCATTTTAGCACAGGCACAATACATTAATCATTTCATCCTCCTAATTCTATATGTATAACAAGGTTTTTTAAGACACTAATGACACAGAACCAATTATTACTAGGCAAATCACAATTTTTATTCTTTTAGTCTAAGTTATAATATAATATTCAGTAAAGTCTAGGTGACATAAATTAGTTCAAGAAATGAAAGATTTTACCAGGCTAAGATTATCTAAGTGTTCATTTCTAAGTTCAGACCAAGCTAAGTGCCTTCACATGACCAAGTCCACATATGAACATCATATCAACTTTAAAACACATTCTCCAGGAAGCAAGAAAGCAATCAGATAGGTAAAATCTCAAGAAAAGAAAAGAAACATGGATCCAAACACTAAAAGAGCAACTCACCTCTTTAGGACTTAATTAATGGCAATTTAACCTCTCTAATCATGTCAAAGACATGACAGACACCTACTCTTTGTTTCAAACTTAGCTTTAGACAACATGAAATTCAAAAATCTCTAAGGCATGACAAAGATGTAACAGACAGTGGTCCCTCTATTCTAACTTAGCTTTAGGCAACAAGAAATCATAAGGAATTTTCTCCCAAGGCATGGCAAACCACCCTTGACCAATTACCAACTCTCACTAAACTCCACAGCCATGATAAACAAGGTGTAGGGAGTTGAGGAAGTCTTAGGGTCCTGAAAGAAGGGCAGGATAGGGTGAGGTCATCACCTCCCCATCCCTTTCCTACATCTTACTTTCAGTAAAAAGGGATCAAAGGCCCCACTGGTCATTACCTCCAGTTCATGCCTAAGCTCACCTTTTACTCTCCCAAAGAAACCCCACCCCTTTACCTTATTCTCCTACCAAATGCCAATCACCAAAACTCATGGAAAAAAGTGGTTTGCCACTGCCCACCCCCCCTTCCCTCTTAAAATAAGTCTCACCTAGACCCCCTCATTAATCACATAAACTAAACAGTTTCTAGTCAACTTCATTTTTAAAACCATACTATGTGAAGCCATATTGAATACCTTTAACCATTAATACTCAAGAAAGTGGAACAATTAAATCACTTAAAAGTTAAAAAAAATCAAGTTGAATATCAAGCTTCAGGTTCAAAATAGTTCCATCTTCAATTGGTCAATCATTTTCAGACAGTTACATGTACATCAGGACTCAAATTACCCTTTTAAATCTATCTTGAACTTCTTTTGATGAATTCAGACATGAACTAGATAAAGAGAGAGTCTGATGATATGAATGCACAGTTTGAACTCTGTTCAAGTGAAACCAATCATGCTACTTAGTCCTGCTAATGGCATGTGGGATTCTACTTCATTTTAGAATAGTCTCAACAGTTTTATAGACCTTTATTAACTACTAGCGGACCTTTTCACACCCTATTATCTTATGAGTGATCTTGAATCTCAAACTTCATTCTAGACTTCTTTATCCTACTCTAGGATGTTTCTTTCTTTAAAATTGCCCCTAGTACACAACATACAACTATCCAGAACCACTTGACTAGCTTAAGCACATTCAAGCAAACTTGGAAAATTTCAAACCCATCCAAAGACTTCCTACAGAACTGTTGAGGTTCTTTGAACTCTGTCTTAACCTAATCATGACCCCTTCCCATGTTTTACCCCAATCACAAACTCATGTCCCTTAGTTGACATCAAACAAGTATGCAAGCCCACAAAAGATCAGACTCAGCAAAAAAAAAAAGGGTCACATTCTCATTCAGAAAAGAAACAGTTACTTCAAATGCTCCAAATAGATACCACAACACTTTGATGTTCTATTACATTCCGCAGGTTTAGCATTAGCTTAAAAGGTTCATCAAACTACTACCATAATTTATGTGGTCATATCCTTATCAGATTTAAGCATTGAACAAGAAAGGTAGTAATTTTCAACATCTAAAAGAATACATGAAGTCTATTCCAGCATATTTAAACAATCATTGCATCATTTAGGCATACACATTCAGCCTACGTCAAAAGACCACTTATTAATGTCAGACATGGCTTTAAAAAAAATAAGAGGGACAACCATCCACATCTATATCTTAATCAATGCCTAATCAATACATAAACTCAATTAAACCATAGGCAAAACAACAACTAATCAACATTAATAAGTTATTAACATTTAGACTAATACCAAAATAAGTAAACAGGATAGAACATTACCTTTTTATGGTGCAGCCCTGATCAAAAATGAATTTGAAAGCCTTAGGTGCTTCCAAAACCCACAACTCAGCCACACAGACTCGAACAAAGTAGAAAAAATAAAAAATTTCAACTCACAAAGACCTCACACTTAGGAAGTCTTAAATTTTACTAATAAAGGCTTAAAAAATTCGAAGTTTTAGCCTTTCTTTTAACTTCTCCAATTTTATAACTCTGAAAAAAGACTTTAAAACTTTGGACATCGAGACTCAAACTTTCAGAAAAAAGCCTCTTCTTTTACCTTTTCCAAACTTGTTTTCGTAAAAAGGGGTTGGGGTTCTATTTATAGAACCCCAAAAATCATCTAAACTCCAAAAGCCATCGATGTGGGACAAATGTATTTCCAGAAAAATAAACTTTAAGACCAAATCTACGCCTCATATGGCCTCTTAAGCATATACACAGTCAGATCTGAACCTTACTCAGTTCGATCCAAGCTTTTCAAACCCAACCAATGAAATTTAAACAAAGTACAATAACAATACGTGTAAATCTCAGCATAACAAAGTAAAATAAAGTAAAAAAATTGATTCATTACCATATTTGGGTTTAAAAATCGTGAATTCAAGTGCAACATTAAATGCTTTCACCATAATAGTCATAATAAAGCTACATGCGACTGCTATGTTCTGTGAATTTGCCACTTTTGGCATGGAGAGAAGAAGAGAATGAGAGGCGGCGATTAGGGTTTCATAGGAAGAGAGAGAGAGAGAAACGGGGGGGGGGGGGGATACCTTCTTAAATGCTTTTTTTTTTCAAAAAAAATATCTAGGTCTCGGTTCACTGTTTAGGCCGGACTGGCTCCGCATTTTAAAGAATAAAATGGGCCTCTTTATTTGGTAAACATATATATACATACATATATATATATATATATATATATATATATATATATATATATATATATATATATATATATGTATACCTGGTATATACATGTATATATGTGTACAAGTAATTAAAAGATTAAAGTTGGCAATTTTTAATTATAGATAAATTAGGACAAATTTATTTTATTTCATAAAAAATAATTTTGAAAAATGGGCCAAATATGTCAATGGGGCCAAAATTGCGGACAGGGCCCATAATAAATTCCTGACCCAGCTAATCATTTCAATTATGGCCAATTTTGGCCTTAATTGATTTTAATTCAGCTGGTCATTTCAATTATGGCCATACTTGGCTTAATTGGCAAGTTTAAAAATTAAATTACATTAATGACCTTGATTAATTTAAACCAATGAATTTGGTTATTTCAATCAAGGCCATAAAAAGGCTAGTTTTACAAAATTGATCCAATTTCCTTGAACCATGAACTGGTCAAATTAATTGCGGCCATAACAAAATAATTTAAACCTCAATTTGCAATAAGGTCCACTTAATTAACTAATTAAAATATTTATTAGATAATTATACACGAATTTTGATAAACACACACAATCATGCAAAAATTAAAGATCAAAGGGTGAAATGACCAATTATTTAAATTACTCAAAATCCATGGATTAAAGGGAATAAAGTATTTACTAATTTTGACAATTTTAATAATTAAATAATAATTATTATTTTAAAACAAAATGTCCTTTCCTCTTGATTAAATCAAATAAGTACCTTATAAATGTCATAAAATGCCAATTAATTTCTAAACAACTTTGTGATGTCATGAATAACCCTTTCATAAATTTAAAAGAACAGAAATTGTTCTGAGCAATTTTATAAAATTTATTTAAACCTTTTAAGGTGCATGACTTATTTTATTTATTTTCCAAGGACTCTGAGTAATTAAAGTAAATTATCGGAGGTAAAAAATTAGGTGTCAACGATAAGGATGATGATGCCTAAAGTCTAAAAAGGATATGATACGGAACACAAGATTTTGCCAAGGATCGTTATTGTTTGAATGTTTAAAAAGGGACATGATTGTTTAGGAAAGGTAAAAGAACGATGTACGGCACTCAATCAGCTAGATATTGACGAGGGCCTTCTTAGTGTGTAAAGTATATTGGCAGAGGTGTTATAAAAAAATATGAGATTAATGTATCCGCATTTTTTATCACTCCCAGAGGAGGTTCAGACTAAGACATCATAGCCTTCAGGTATGTATATGTTGTTAGTTACTGTCATTGATCGTGTGGGGCCATTGTTGTTACTAATTGTTGTAGCCCTGGGTGGCATCGTGTTGTTGGTTTTCTGTGTGATAGGCACGTAGTACTACAGTTACAAAGGAAGCTCTACCGAAATTTTCATAAGATCTCTGAGAGTTTAATATTCAAGGACGAATGTTTTTAAAAGAGGGGAGAATGTTACACCTCGAAAGTTTTCGCATCGTTTGCATTGTAAGTAAACTAACGTAAGCCTAGAGAGGTTATGGAACTCTTATAAGGTTAATGAAGACTTCTAACAAGTGCTAAGAAACTGTCTAAAGGTTTCGGGATCAAGCAAATTAAAGAAATTAAGTTTGTCAAAATTTTGAAAAACTTGGCAGAATTTTGGACAAGAAATTCTGGTCCATCTTGAGGAAGCTGTATCTCCTAGAATACGATGAGTTATGAAATTCTCACCTATGTAAATTGAAGTTCATTGAGTCCAGTTTCCAATGCAACAAACCTTTCATCAATACGACATCGGACTAGAAACTTATAAGCGTTTCAAGATAGGTTGCCAGATGGCTTCTCCGTGGGCCCCATTTGGAAGGTTGTGGAACCGAACTTCAAGGGTTATAAATAGCTCCTTTCCCTCATTTTATCATCATTCCATACTTCTTTGAGCTCTAGAAACCTGCATAAACATTTCTTAAACACTTATAGCCGCTTAGATAAGGAATTCAATAAGATTACACTAACCTAGTTCATGAAAAGTGATTGTTCTTGCTTCTACTTGATGTTGTGGTGAGTTTTGTGTTGAAGAAATTTGGTTTGGCTAAATTTCTTCAAGTATAAGGTATGTTCTTTATCTTATCTCTTCTGTTGAGTTGATTTGAAAGTTTAGCAAGTCTTAAAAGTGAAAATAGTTATGGAGTAAAGGTCATAAAGTGTTGTGTTGTAGTTGTTGGGTTCATGGACTGCTTTGAGCTGTGGCTGTATTGTTGAGCTAGTTTCCATGTATATGAATGGTATCTAATGTTTTTGGTGTGTTGATGTGATTATGCTCCTTGATTGGCAAGGAAGAAAGTGTATATTGTTATTGTATATTGGTATACTTTGGGTTGTTTAGTGTATATTCTTTGTATGGGCAGTGAAGGGAGTATTTAAGGACTTTTGTAAGCTTGTTGTTGTTATTATGGGTTGTTGTATATGTTGAGGTGGTTGGAGAGTAAGGGGAAATGCTTCCCGTTTTACTTGAGAATTAAGTTATCGTTGATACGTGATATACTAACGCCATCCAAGTTGCATATGGATTCCTTGTTATAGGATTGGCATGCTAATTGTGATTAGCTCGATTGTTGGACTGCTTGGATGACTTGAGGTATGTTAAGGCTGTCCCTTTCTTTCTTATTGTTATGAACTTTCACAAATGATGTTCATAAAGATTCTTCGCATAGAAATGCTAGAAGCTTACATTCTTGATGTTCTTATGATATTATTGATGTTGGTCTCACCTGATTATTGTTCCTTCAAGGTGAGACATTCCAGTGATGCTAGCTCCATAAAGGAAATCGGAGGCTTACTGACGTTACGTCACTCCGATGAATTTAGAAATGTGTTCTTAAGGAATATTTTGTAAGACATGAATAGTATGCTAGTAGAGTATCCCTAATGAGGTATTTAATGCTAGAAGAGAGACTTATGATGTATCTCGGGATTTGGTTAAGGTTTAGTCAATCGGGAAGAAGTCTTACAGGGCCTTGAAATGTTTTTATAAGTCTTATGTAATCATATAGGAATTAACATATAAGTAATGATCATGAGAAGTGCATAGGATAAAGAATGAACAGGTACCTATAGGGGATGTTTGGATTGGGCTGCACGTTCCGCAACACATGCTTTCATATCTGGATCAGAATGCACGTTCCGCAGCACATGCATTCATAGTTACCACTGGTCTATAGCCTGTTGGGCATTTATTACCACCGAGCTATGGCCGATCGGGGAGATATGTATTTACCACCATACTACGGCTGGTTGGACAGTTATTACCACTGAGCTACGGCCTGTTGTGCAGTTACCACTGATCAGTCGGGCAGTGCAATCTACCATCGAGCGATAATCGAATGGGTAGTTACCACCGTGCTGCGGCCGATCGGGCAGTTACCACTAATCAGCTGGGCAGATAGTACCAAGATGATAAGTAGGCCAGAGACATAGTATTATACATATATGTAGTTAAGCACTGGAGAGTATAGAGAGACATATATACTAGATTCTCATCGGTGAGTCAAAAGTGCCAAGTTGATTCTTATTCTTCTCCTTTACAGTATATGTTTATTATGTTACGTTTTTTGCCTTACATACTCGGTACATTATTCGTACTGACGTCCCTTTGCTGGGGGGGCTGCGTTTCATGCCCGCAGGTCTTGAGATACAGGTTGACGGACTCTTAAGTAGGATACTAGCTCAGCAGGCAGTGTCGTGGCACTCCATTTGCTCCAGAGTTGCTCTGTGAGTCAGCACGGCTGCATGTGCATTTGCATGGGTTGGCGGGGCCCTATCTCAGCCACATTATGTCATGTACTCCAATAGAGGCTCGTAGACAGATATGCACAGTTGGATGTCTTATGGTCATCTCGGTTTATATTTTGTTGTATCATTACTACGAATAACCTTGCCGACATATGTACTTGGGATTAGCTTGGTGACGTATGTATATTATGTTTTGGGCTTGTGTCCGATATAGCTTATGGTATCTATGAGTTAGCATTATGGACCACTCAGTTATGACTAAGAGATAAGTCAGCCTGGAGGCCGCTTCAGAGGCCTGAAGGAGGCGTTGCAGTGGCACCGCAGGAGCGATAAGTCAACCGCTAGAGCGGTCATCACAAATTCAGAAAATTAAAAGGCCCTTCACCCTTCCACCTCCCCACTCGACCAAATACATTCCCCTAAACCGCCGAAAAATCTCTCCCACTCCTATCATACTAAAACTTCCCATCTCCCTCTTGAACACAATAAAAGCCTCCTTAACACCCTACACTTCATTCTACACTTCTCTAACTCACAACTCACAACTTCCAAAAGGAAGTAAATTTTCGAAAAGGCATTCCCCCCAATTTGTCCATTCTCTCCCAAAGCTTCGAATTTAAAGTATGTAATCGCTTTCTATAACTCGTAACATGAATAAAAAACTTCAATTTTTGTTGTGATGCTTCCATGAATTGATTTTGTAGCCCAAAGTTTAGATTTTTGGGTTTTGGCTGATGGAGTTGGTGGGTGGTTATAATCCAAAAATTATAGCTTGTCTGGCATTAGATTTGTGTCAATATTGCAAAATGCTTCGATCTAATTTTGATTTGGGGTAGAAAACTTGAATATAGTAAAGAGTTTTGTATTTGAAATGGGTCATTAGATTTGTCTCGATTTGGTCATTGCTTGTTGCTACAAATTGCTCCTCATAGGTTGTAAACATCATACATGATTTATTTCTGTCTGATCCATGAGTAAAATAAGTTTTTGGAGTCAAAAATCGCAAGTTTAAAATCTCAAAATTTTAGGTTTTCTATGAGGAAGACGAGACCGCTTCTGCGGTTCCTTGACAGCTAGAGTGACTTCGCTGTGGCTCTTAGGCATGTGCAGAAGCGGTTAGGAGGGATTACATAGGTGCGCTGCAGCGATATGTGTGTTCGCTATTGCGGCACCACTACTTCAGTCTAAGTGACTGCTACAGCGGTGCCTGTAACATCAGGCGCCAAAATCTGCAGCTTAATTTTTTTTTCTAATACATTGGATTTCGTTGAGATTTTAGGGTGTAGAATGCGAGTTTTTAATTTCTGAAATCTGGTAACACGAATCCTCATCTTCTATTGTTCCTTGCAGGTACAATGGCCGAAAATCGCAATAAAAACAACAAGAGGAGCAAGTGCCCAACTATCCATCCTTCGTCAGCCTCCAATGTGAGCGTCGTTTCTAGGAGCCGAGGCGTATGCCCTTACTGTTGGAGCGGGGTTTGATATGATTAACATGGAAATACGTGCCTCGGAGTTTCTGGAGAGGTTGGAAGCAATAAAATAGATGTGTTTGGTTAGGGATCCCGGGCAGTGCAATGAGAATTGGGTAAGGGAGTTCTATGCCATGTTACCTACCATCGATTGGGATTCTCCTGACTCAAGGATTATGATTCGGGGGACCTCCACGAAAGTGGGGACTAAGGCGATAAACTTGGTGCATAAAGTGGATAACCATTCGGTGGAGCTTTTGGAGGCTAGAAATACTGTAAACAATAGAGAGTTGTCGAAGTTACTGGCTGAGGAGGATAGGGCTTCTATCACTTAGGGTCGGTCCAAGGTGGGGATTGTGAGTGATAAGTTTACTACGGAGGCAAGGAGGTAGCTGAACATCATCTCCCGTCGGTCCGTCCTTCTAGGAATATCACCTATGTGACCTATCCTAGGGCCCTTCTGATTGCTTGCATCCTGTACGACGTTCCTGTAAATGTGGGTTCGCAGGTGATTGAAGAATGGAAGGTTTTAATGAGGCATGGAGGGTCGAGTTTGATAATCCCGTCATTGATCACTTCGCCGTGCAAGAGGGCTGGGGTCTACAGGAGGGATAAGGACAACATGGTTGATTCTGATGCTGATTTCCATCCACTACGAGTGGTTGGTCCTAGTACATCCGTCTAGAGTAAGAAGAGGATGACTGATGAGGGTGCGAGTGCTAGTGCAGGTGAGGGAGGGAGTGGTGCTGGAGCTGCCTATGTTCAGGGTCTATTTGAGCGCATTGATTCTCATTTTGATGAGATGATGACGATGTTTCAGGGATGTAGAGGCCTTCAGTGGAGGTTGGTTGTTCTAGTCTTTGGCGGGGTTACTTTACCAGGGAGGAGATGAGGGGCTATTTTGAGACGCAGAAGGAGATAGGTGAGTCACTCTCTACCTTACAGGCAGTCTACACTTGTCTGGACATAGATCATGGCCAACTTCATAGTGACTTTAAAAGGGAAAGGGAGAAGAACAAGTCCCGTGACAAGGTCCACCTCAAAGCCTGGAGGGGTGTCAAGGGCATGCGGAAGAAGATGTACCCCAACGAGGAGATGCTCGTGCAGGATGATAATGACTCTGAGCAGTATTCTTTTGTAAGTAAGGCCAAGGGAGACGGTGGAAGGAGCAGACTAGTAGAGGATACCAGTAGCTTTGATGATGCAGAGGTCACGAGTGGAAAGACTGCTTAGGGATTTTCCCCCTTCCCCCGCTTTATGATGATGCTATGGTTGCCCTTGTAGGGCTTTTTATCTCAAACAATATAACATTTGGTTCGGTGGTTTGGTTCCATGTTTTGGACAATTTTCTTTTTGTTTTTGGATAATTGGTCTGTAAAAAGTTTTGGATGGTTTTTTGCCCTTGTCGGGCTTTATTTTATGTGACTGGTTTTTGTGAAATAGTTGTGTTGTTTGAGTTAGATTAGAACTGTACAAGTTGGATATTCAGAAGAAAATGCTACTGGTTTGAGGCTTCAGGTACACCGCTTCTGTGGTCGGGTCATCGCTGCAGCGGTCACACTTCAGCGGCAGCTGCTACACAGAAGTGGTCGAGAAGGAATTGGCGGGTTCGCTTCAAAAAACTAGTCTCTGCTACGGCATTAATGATAAGGCAGACTTACTGACGCAGGCGCGACTCAAGGCAATTGGAAACAACGCCCCAGCAGTCCTCCCTTCGCGGGTGCAGAACCGTTGGCGCGATATGCCTGCCGCTTCAGCGATACCACTGGCAGTGACATATCTTCAATGCTCACTCTGATGAACAATTCTTGGAACCGTGTCAACAACTTATCAAGCTAGGGTCTGTCCTAACACACCACATATCAACAACATTAAGATACCAATTGGAATCACCAAGATAATAATTGGACACACCGAGATACCAATTTGATCGAAGTAGCACGATTAGAAAGAAAGAAGGAAAATTTTCCTAAATGTCCTATAGCCTCCCGTGGATGGACACGGATTTTTACGTACCATTCTATGGGACTCTACTAGACATTGCTCTTGTACTTGTGAGACTAGTAACCTAAGCTCTGATACTAACTTGTCACGACCCACTTTAGGATCGCGCGGGCACCTATCATTCCCACCTCAGTACGCGAACCCTTAACCCAAAACAAACTTATTTGCAATAATAGAATAAGATTCATTAAACTTCACGTTATAACAATAACAAATGCAGAAGTAAAAAAAATATAAATAAATAAGCAGAAGTGTTTACAACAATTCTTTTATTTAGTTTTATACATCAGACTCTTTCCCGTGACCTTGTCTAAACTAGTACAAGAGCGACTAATTTAAAGACAATGTACAATGAAAATAAGGATTTAACCTCCATCTAGGAATGAGATGATAGAGGCCTTCAAGATAGGCACCGTACATCTCTCGGAAACTCCAAACAATCATAACATGTACAACTCTACACCTCGGATGTAGCAAGAGTAGTATCAGCACAACACTAGTACTAGTAAGTATCATAGGCCGACAATGGTTAAAAAAAAACATAACGGTAATACAGTCCACACAAATAAACATGGTAGGTGGTCTTAAGTCAATTCATGGACATAGGTTTCCACTCGTCCCAAACAACTATAAAGCCTTATTCCAATAACGCTCTTCTAGAAGTCCATTACCTTAACTTTATCATTCCTCAAGTTCTAGCGCATCTAGCATACTAATTAGATAATCATGCTCAAATTATCGTACATTATGACAACTAACAAGGCCAATCCCACAATAAACATATAATCTATCGTATCCGCAATTGGTTTTAAGGAAAACTCTCTTGGCATTCTAATGTTCATTACTCACCCAACCTAGCAAATCATACACACCCGTATTAAGGCCATCTAGCGCCACAATTTTTAATCCAAGATCACCGCCTATAGTTATAGCAACTAAGCCCAACTGTGCCAAGTCTCATAAACCATAAACACGGTCCAAGTCATCACCTATGTTATCGCATCTAAACCCAACTATGCCAAGTATCAGTATAACCATTCCGAACCAGTGTATAATAATCATATCACAACCATATCACAGAAAACCAAAATGTACGATGCAATGCCGTAATGTATAAATGATGAATGCAATGCATATGCACCGTACACATGCACTCCGACCGATGGAACATCACATTTCGGTAGCACAACCCATGGAGGACCCGAAAAGTCCATGTACCACTCATCCCAGTAACAACCTAGGCGACGAGCACTCTCTCGGTCCTGGCAAGAGACCTCGGGCATCGAGTACTTATTCATTCCCAAAAAGAGGTCTCGGGCAACGTACACTCATTCTGCTCCGGTAACTGACCTTGGATCACAGACTCTCATTTCTAATTTATGCTCTCCAGTAAAAACCTCAGAGGCTACACTGTCTCACTTATCATCATCAGTACCATAATAATGTAATATCAATGTACCCCGAAAATAAATGTGAATACGATGCAATGTAATATCAACAACCAATTCAATCCCAACCAGTACCACACATGGCACACAAGTAATATCAATAATAATGTTACATCTCAGAGATTCGGACTGTTGCATTGTGAGTAGACCAACACGAGCTTTAGGGGAACATGAAGTTCTTATGAGATTAAGGAGAGTATTTGATAACTTTAAGCGCATACCATAAGATCTTGAAGTCATATAAATCAGTGAGACTAAGTTCGTCAAAGGAAGTGAAGCGCAAGTTATGTTTGAGAAGGTTTCGTAACCGTTGAGCTAATAATTATTTAGTAATATGTTGAGGAGGAGATATAGGGATTCTTAGGTGGTTAATGAAGTGTTATATAAGTTTCAATAAGATTCCATAAGATTGGAGGTTGAACGAATCGACGAGAGAAAGTTTCAAAAAAAATTAGGTTACACGGCCACTTATACGTATCGTATAACTTATATGGCCCATATAATGGTCAGTATAACCATTCTAGAGAAGGTTAAACTCATGGTAGGATTATACGGTCCATTCGTATAAATGGCCATATAATCGGATCGGGCCTGTTTTTTATTTTTTTATATATGGATGACCCTTGTTCATTTATTTCATTTCCTACATTTCCCCAAGTCTTGAAACCTCTAGAACCTTCCTCTAAGTATATCCACACAAGCCAAGAGAGATCATAGATCAAATAGCAAGAATCAAGAGATCCAAGTGTTGGAAGGCTTACTAGGGTTTGTAGAACTCAAGATTCTCTTTGGTGTTGAAATTGGGGTTTCACTCAAGTGGGTGATTTGATTCAAAGCTTTATCTTGTGTGATTAAGGTGAGTTTTTATACTTGTTTCCATACTATTAAGAATGTCTAGTTGTTGAGTAACTTGATTGAGGGAAAGAAAGCAAAAGAGGAAGTTTAAGTGTGGGTTTGATGATGTTATGAGTAATAAATTGACTTGAGTTATAATTTTTGGAGTACTTTGGGTATAATCTTGATAAGAATGGTAGTAATGATGATGAGGAAGTGTGGTATACGAGTGTACATAGAGTTGTATTGAAATTGTTGTTGTGTGTTGGTTATGAAAAGGAGTTTTGGGCATGTAATGAAGTCTCTTAATTGTGAAATTGATGATAATGTCATTGTTGATTGGATGCTATTTTATGATATAGTGGAAGCCGATAAAATAGGGGAAATGCTGCCCAATTTTTGCTAGCTCATGAATTATTCTAGTTTGAACTTAAGAGTGTCTTTAAGACTTAACCTTAGTATGATCCTTTCAAATGTAGACCTTGCGAACGTGGAAGGAGAACGTTAAGCAATTAAGGAGATGTTAAGGTATGTTAAGGCTATCCCTTCTTTCATTTTGGCATGATCTTATGATATAAACCAATCAGCAAGTAAATGAGCTTCCATATTGCTCTACTCTTAGAAGCACTAGGAATACTTCAGTTTTGATGTTCCTATACCCCGCTATGATTGTTCATTTTTTTCATGGGTCACTGATGATGTTAGCTCAAAAGATGTTCATCGGAGGTAGTATGACCTTATGTCTCTCCGAGAGTTCTATGTATCCAGTTTGTTCATGCATTGCATTCATTTATATATATGCACATTAACCTATGACCAGAAGGCATTATATACGCATATATTATATGTATATGGGGTATGGGGAAAGGGATAGGCATTATATATGTATTACCACCTAATCAGCTAGTGCACAGTGATGATGATGATGATATATGGATCGGGTCGTACGTTCCTCGGCACTATTATATGATATAAGGATCGGGTCGTACGTTCATCGGCACTAACAAATGGGATATGGATCGGGTTGTACGTTCCATAGCACTAACAGTTATATTATGACCTATGCATATCATACAGCCTGCGAGGCACTTTTATGTTATACAAATAGTCGAGATGTTCAGTTACAAATGCATTCAGATACGGAGATTTAGCTTTCATGTTCATATATCTCTTAGGATTCTTGTGTACTTGATGTTCTTATGCCTTACATACTCAGTACATTGTCCGTACTGACTCCCCTTGGGACCGCGTTCATGCCCGGGCAGGCTGTGTAGACGACAAGTGGTCCCGCTCAGTAGGACCTTCACTCAGCAGTAGTTATCGTGCTCTATTTGATCCGGAGCTGCAGTTTATTTTGGTATGCCATTCCTTTCGAGATGTATATGCATATGGGTATGACGGAGCCCTAACCCATCCTCTCTACATTTTTCTATTCCATTAGAGGTCTATAGACAGTTGTATGTATTTGACAGATGATATAGCCTTGTCGGCTTCTATTCTTTTGTGTACAGCATATATAGCGGTCTCATCGGCTTCTATTCTTTTGTGTACAACATATATAGCGGCCTCTCATCGGCTTGCACTGCTCTTTCATATATATATATATATATATATATATATATATATATATATATATATATATATATATATATATATATATTATGTGTGTGTGTGTGTGTGTGTGTGTTTGGTTGTACAGAGTTCATGATGTCATCCTTTCATGCGTCAGTATAGTTTAGAGTTAATGATTTATGGGCCCTTGTTATCCAGATACGAGTATAGGAGTGTTTGGCCATTAGGGATCAGGCACTCGTTATGACTCACCAGCATGGGTCGTGACAAATAAAGCTACACAATAAGCCACAATGGAATCACAATTCTCATCTAAATATCAATCAAGTAAAGTATCGTAATATCATAGCCATGATATATCACTAATTACAAATATCGATGTCTCAACCTGGCAACTAGCCAATAAGTAAATAGAACAAGATAAGTCAACAACGTAACGGGGTTGCTGGCCCCCAAATCACACAACAAATCCCCCGACCTAAGATAATATCCAACCCAACTTCATACCCGAAGGTTTACATGCACTCTCTGACAATATCATCTCAACATACGCTTCGCTAATCGAAGTCTCACCATAAGGTAATCATAAATCTACAACTATATTAGTGATACGTAATAACCGCTATTTCTTATACGTCATCAATCTAAAATATCCATCCCAATCTCTAAAATCCTATACATGCATTCTCCGTTTCATCTAGCACTCGTATATGAAAGTTTAATCGGAGTCTACCAAGAAAGGAAAGCCGTAACCTACCTCAAGGACGAACAGGTGCGTGAACATCCACTTGGACTCCATCTTCCATCTTGTAAGGAAATTGTAGATCCAAGAGATCTAGGTACGATGGATAAATTCAAGTGAGCAACAATTTAGGAATTTGGGGTCATAGGGCTAAAACCGCCATTTCTCAAATAATCATTCTAGATTCTTGATTATTGCTATTCCACCTCTTTTTACAGAAGTCAAGCCTTACCTAAGTCAAACTTACCTCACTAATTCACATTCCTCATTATTAAAACCTAACAAGTTAACCCATTTGAGAAATAAAAAGGATTTAGGCTTAGAACTTGTTATTAATCTAGGTTTTGCAATCAATAAGCCATCTTTGAGTTATTAATAACTCTAGGTCAACAATACCCCTTTTACCCAATAGTATCTTAAGAATTTTAAGAAAGAACCTTCATTTAATGCTTTACCATAACCATAAATGGTATAAGAAGAAAGAGGGAATTAAAGGAAGATGAAATGAATGATTCAAGGAGGTTACCTTCCCAACATTCAAGTCTCTAGGGCTGGAATATCCTCAAGTGGCGACTGCAGCTTTGGGGAACTGAAATATTAGGTCAAGTCCATATGGGGCTTTAAAGAGGTCAACCACTAGTCTTCTAACGCTTCAGCGGTTGGACTACCATTTTAGCGACATCGCTTCAGTGGCATCGAGATCGCAAAAGTAGTCTAAAGAAATCTTTCCCGCCTTCGTTTCATTGGCATCGGCCACGAGCATGGCCTGCGATGGCGGCTCACCTACCGCTAGAGGTCGTCTAACTGGCTCCAAGAGACGAAATTTGATATTTTAATCCCTACTCACATGACAGGTCTAGTTAGGCTAGATGTTCATCGGGAACGCATAATGAATCGAACAAGTCCAGGATGTCAAAGTTGCAAATCTGTCGGAATTACGATAACGACTAAACGGGTCATTAGAATTGTTGGATAGTTTTGTAACACTCTACAGTGGATGTGTTAGTGTGCTTTAAAAGAAAGGATTTATGGAAATTCCTATTATGTGAGGACTAGAGTTATATCCTCGAGATGGGACCATATTCATGGACAGTGTTTTATGTCCTGAGTGATATTGACTAGATATTTTGGATGAACACATTTGGATATTAAGGACTTGGAGATAGTTGTGCTAGGTTGGCACAAAAGATGGGGAGATTTGATGCTTTCAAGATGGTGATAGACACATTGAGGTGTTATAATGGGATTATCGGTGGTTAAGGGATTTTGATATGAGGTTGTAGGTTTTTAACGTTGAGAAGTTCATGTTGTACCAGATGTGCGTATTGGGTAAAGGTTGAGAAACTCGAAAGTTGCATTCATAAGGCTTCGTTCTTCTGATTTTGCGGATGTACGGATATGATTCAGATTTTAGAATTGAGAGCAACATACATGATTTATTATTCATGAGGAAAAGATTAGAACTGGCCGCCACAGCTACGTGGTAGGACTATAATTGGTTTTGGAAATTTGGAGTTAGTTCGAGTCGTTATTGATGATATTCAGGGGTTGTGCATTCATTTCGGGTCAGTGTTGTTTGATTAGAACTTGATGGACTATGTTCGTATCTCTAGGAGGACTTATGGGTTCCCAAGAATCACCTTCACAGATTCGATGAGTTCCAGTTTAGATTTGAGGTATGATAGGTTTACGGAGCTTTACCAGGGTTTGCGAGTGGACTTGATGATATCTTACAGGGGTCGATTATTCAGACAGTTATAACGATTCATGTCGGGGCTTGATAATGATTTGAGGAGGTAGTATGGTTGCGAGAGGTCTTTAGAGTGATCAGATGATTTCCTACGGACTTGGCTCGGTGAGATATTCAGAGGGTATGCTTCCAAGTATGGTGATTTGAAGATTTAAGAAGACTTGGAACTACCGAAGTCGGCTATGAGTAAGATCAGATGATGGAATTGCTTAGAGTGCTCTGACAAAGCAAGAATTCTTTTCTGGAAAGAGTATGTTATGGTTTCGGGCTTTTGTTTATCTGTTTTTAAGAAATTATG
>NW_026713205.1:0-29016 GCF_029784015.1 Lycium ferocissimum
TGAGTTGTCAGCATGCAGGTAGGTACGTGTGATATGCGACTCGCTGCCGTATAATAGCCCTAACGGCTTCGTACGAGCGTATGTATATATATATATATATATGTATGTTTGTGCGACGCGCCTCATATCTGTATGGATTTGTGTATGTTAAGCGGATTGGCTATTTAGTATGTCGGATCTGTTAGGTAGGTACGTATAGGTGTCCAAGTAGGACACCAGTCACGGCCCACGGAGTTGGGTCGTGACACAAAATATACTCCTAGCCGTGTGGAAAAGTAGGAAGAAGAAGGTATGTTCTAATCTCTTCTTTTATATGTCATGCATGGTTTATGTATGTTGTTAAGTGTGGAGATGGATGAAATTTATAAAAATAGGGAAGTTGGAGTTGAAGCCGTGTGGGAGTATGGTTGGCCGTGCATTTGTGTGTGTATGGTTAAGGTGATTCCATTCCTGTAATCCGAGTAACCATATGAGTTTATTCATTTCTTGATGTTCGCAAGACATTTAGTTAAATTAAGGTTCTTATGATTTTAAAGATTAGATTTTAAAAGCCTTACAAGGAATCTCGCTACAAAAAGGTTCCGAACTCCAAACGTCCGTAACTTTTGCATACGAGCTCGGAACGCCCCAAAACATAATAGGTAAACTCCTAAGACATAACTCTCCCCTAACTCTCGTAGTCGGGCTCGGGTGGGGGTCGACACCCGTCCGTGGGGCCCACGGCTCTTTTGTACTATTCATAATGATTTTTCGGAAAAATTTAATATAATTTCATTTGGTTTTTCCAATACATTTTTGGAAAGTGTTTTTTTTTAAAATTGCACATGGTCTCTCACGACTCTGCTCGTGCATTATGGTCACTCCTTTCACGAGTCCGGGCGGATGTCATCGTGCGCGTTATGTTATATTTCGGAGTATGATGTGTCGGTTCGCCAGGCCCCTTTGGCGGGGAACCGTGGATAATGGAGTTATGATGTGTCCGTACGCCGCGCCCCTGTGCCGGGTGCACCGTGGTATATATATGTGACGTGCGTGTGACGGGGATACGGAGACATAAAAACCTTGCCACGGAGTATGATGTGTTGTGGCGCCAACGACGGGTGGGCGACCACAGTTCTAAGAGCCTTATGCATGATCTATGTTTTATGAGTAAGCATTTTAATATTTTGAAAGCATTTTGATGTTTCGAATATTGCATTTACTTTTTGCACCTCGGATTTTGATTATGACTCCGTTTACTATATTTTATTTCATGCTTGTATACTCGGTACATTTTTTCGTGCGGCCCTTTTCTTTGGGGTTGCGTCCCGTGCCGCGCGTATACGGTACACGCTTCGAGGTCCGTCGGTTTAGGACATACGCTCGCTACTTGAAGGACAAAACTATTTCGGGATACAAAGTCGGGATTCTTGACCTTTGATTTTATTTTGAGATATAAGTTGTGCATGAATTTATTGGTATGGAACAATTAGAAAAATTTGGGACCAAAAGTGATAAAATTGGAAGTTGAAATCATCCACAAATTCCATGGCTAGCCGTGTAGTGGGGAGATTGGCCCACACAATTTTGTGTCAACATTTAATTGGGACAACACATTAATGTGGGCCAAGGGACAATTGTATTCTTCATTTAAGTGGCAAAAGATGACCACTAGTCATCCTTCCTCATTCCCATTCAACACTTAGCAAAAAAAAAAAAGAGAGAGACCAAGGTGAAGAGCAAGAAGCTCTCGGCTGTCACGACCTAAGCTGGGGCCTGACAGTACCCGATACTTGTACCGAAGCACCCCTTATCTACCATTTTACCTATATCCTTTGAGTGGGCCGTATACCTTTGTGCCGTTTTTTTTTTTTTTGTTACTCACATTAACATTAGTAGCGTAATTATGAACATAGGCTAATAAACTTTACTTGCACATTACACGACGACGAGGACAATCGAAATACAAAACATCTAATTGTACATATCCGTACGAGCTCTAAACATAGTTCATATATACATAGGAAGGGCCGGACACTGCCGGCCCGAACATAGACATATACAAAATAGTACCAAGGAGCCGCGGCTCGGAACAACTTAAGCGCTTCTGACACTACGTATAGAGCTCTAGGAGTCAAGTCTATCCACCTGCCGACTTTGCGGCATGGAACGCGACATCCACAAGAAGGGACGTCAGTACGAATAATGTACCGAGTATGTAAGGCATGGAAACTAATAATCCAAGCAAAGATACAAAGTATGTATAATCATGTCATGGGTCCATAGGACATATAGCGGAATGGGGGAAAGTAACCTGCACATGAGAATACCCTTTTCAGGTTGGATACTATGCATGCTTGTATTTCCCTCTTAGAAAAGAAAAACATTTCTCTTTTTCGTAGACATAGCAAACAGAACCTATATCGTGTCGTGTCCTATTATAACATATCATCTCGTATCATATCCTATCATATCGTATCATATCATGTCATATCGTATCATATCATATCATGTCGTGTCATATCATATCATATCATATCATGTCATATCATGTCATATCATATCGTATCATATCATGTCATATCGTATCATATCATATCATGTCACATCATGTCATATCATATCATATCGTGTCATATCATATCATATCATATCATATCATATCATATCATGTCATGTCATAGCACCGAACAACGTCATATCATATCGCCCCACATAGCGGAATACATCATATTATCGCCCGTATATCCCGCGTCACATAGGGATGATAAGCCAGGTCCGACCAGTCCGGATGATGAAACATGTTTCCCTTCCCATTCCCCATATATCCCTTCCCCCACCCCATGTACATATCCATATCTCATATACACATGTCTCATTTTAAAGGAACGATAATTATAAGGCGGAACTATCAACGGAAAATAATATTAAAAGAAAACGTGAAACGAAATCATGAACATCATAAACGTTAGTTCATATGCTTGAAATACTTAGAAAATAGTATCATAACCAAGGAAATAAAATTAAAAAATCATAAACTAATTTAGCACTTTCGTACTCGCATTGGATTCTTGACTTAAGGCCCTTGTCATGGAATCATTTTCATCATACTTAGCATCATAGAATTACTCTCATTAGAATAGTTGCAACACCTATCGTTTGATAAATGGAGCAATAAAGGGAATCTAGGAATAGTGGGCCCACCTCGAGTCAAATGAGATGGCGCACACGGTTACGTATGTTACATTCCATGGCATCACTTATGAGAGTTTTAAGGTAGCCGAGTTCTATTGGTGCAAATTCTAGATGGTTATGCAACTTTTCCAACTATTCATAGAACATTTAATTCAATTCTATTGAATGAAAAAAGGGTCAAATTCAATCTTAGGTTTCTAGGGATAGGATCGTCCCCGAGGCCCATATCAAAACCTATTACGTCTAAGACATGCCAAGGAAAGAGAGTGAAACCTTACATACCTTTTTCCGCTCCTTGCGCTATTCAAATTCAAATTGCAAATCCGCCAAAATCTACAAATTGGTCACATTCACCAAACCTTAATTAGAACATTTAAAAATGGGAATCTTAAAGTAACATTTGTCTACCGAAATTTCGGCGCTTTCCCTATAAATATACCATCTCCAAAACTTTAACTTAGCCAATTTTAATCAACAACAATCCGGGAATTCAACCCGGCCAAACTACCAACATAAAGGCAACAACCATATTAACAATTTCCATATTCAATCCAAGATACATTCTAACACTTCAACCAACATACTACTTCCTTCAAGACTTTCCGACTTCCAATAAAAACAATAATAATCTTATAATATATTTTCCAACAACACCATACCAATATCGTCGTCTACCATGCATGTAAGAACATAATATTCAATTTACATAGCTTCAACCACAAGTCTCCAACTTCTACCATTTCACAAGAATTACTAAGTTCTTATTAGCAATAGCGACTCACACAACAACAACCAATATACTAAATAAAATTAACTCGTTTTCCTTCACACTTCAACAATTCCACACGGCCATGCATACATCATGCAACTCACGGCCAACATCATATGCATATGCTACAACTTCTCCAAAACTATTCAACTTCCATTATTAACATAGTATCCACAACAATAACAATCAAATACTAGATAAAATAATTAAAACATAATCTCTACACACCTATATACATGCACGGCCACACCATGGTTTTTCTCTTCCATGGATTTCATCCATTTTTACATGCTACACATACAAAAATCATCCATAGCATATAAGAAAGAACCAAACCTCACCTTTTTCTTCAATTCTTCACTTGGCTAGAGATTTCAACTTGTATGAATATATGTTCCTCTTGCTCCAAAGACCACTCCACCTTGCTAGGGACCCTTGAATAGGTAGGAAATGATTTTTGGAAATTTTTTTTGTAAATTTTTCTTGGAATTTTTGCACTTGGCCGAATAGGCCTTGGATTTTTGCTCCTTCTCCTCTTTTCTTTTGTTCTTGAATTTTCTAGTGAATTATGGAATAAAGATGACTTAGTCATCTTTTAAAGTTATCACTTGCACCCCACATGGGCTTGGGCCATGCCCATGGCCGGTTAGGCCCCTCCCCCCCTTTTTTTTTCAAGCCTAATTATATATTTCATGGCAAGTAGTAATTCATAAAACCATTTCCAAAAATTCCGACTTTACCCCTAGACTCTCTTAATAATTCCGTTTCTAAATTCTTCATATGCCATTCATATGCTTAACAAGATAAAGATATGGCCTTGGTTGTTGTCCTCCCGCAATTGTCTTGAATTATCCGATTGCTCAAAAAACGCGGGATATAACATCCTCCCTTTTCTTTAGAACATTCGTCCTCGAATGTCGAACTAGCCTCATGGCGTATTACGATATTCGGGAGTCTCCTTCGTAGATATCTCACATGTCGCTTAGCATATCCATTTTAAGTCTAGCATGTTCTCCTTTTTCGCTAGTCTAATCGCCTGACCTACACGACTTCAAAGCTTCCGATCACTTCACACACTCTAATTTACTTTAAGCTACTTACTTTCACATTCGTCTGCGGTTCCCATATTTATGAAATTTTTAACATATTTCCCGGGGGTCACCCATCCCGTGATTGCTCTCCTTTAGCACGCTTAACTTCAAAACTTTCATACATTTCAGTGGTTTGTGACTAGTATTTGTGCCTCCACTTTCTCGGACTACCTCTATCCCGTAACCTGGGGCGAGTCGGGGTCTTGGCAATTTTCGAAGCATTTTCGTAACGTATCCTTTCTTTTAATTACTATTACGCCCCCACAATTACTAATATTAATCTTTTATCTATGCGTACGGCTATTTTTCGTTCGAAATTCCCAAAATCTTAATACGTTTAGCAATACAAGAAACGGTGTACGATAAAGTAGAATCTAGATCAACTAGCACATACGTATCATAGAAAATTGCCGAAAGTGTACCTGTGGTGGCGTCTGCGGAAGGCTCAGGGGTCCGCCGTCCCGTAATGCATATATACGGTGCGGAGGACGGGGCTGAACCGGGTGCCCCTCCTCGCTCGGCCCCGACCTCGCCGGAGTCACGGGGCTGTCCGGAGGGCGCACGGACGGTGATGAACCCACCGCCGGACCCGGCCGAGCTCTACTCCTCATTCCTTAGCGGACAATCTCGCATCAAATGGTCGGTCCGTCCGGCAGGCATAACATGCACCCGTATCTCGGTAACACGGTCCAGAGTGTGGCCTACCACACCGAGCACACCGTAGTGGGGGTTGCCCTGTCCTGCTGGAATCAGCTCTATACTGGGACTCCGAAGCTCTAGCACCCTGTTCTGGTCCCGAATAGGCAGAGCGATCAAATCCCCTGTCCGCAAATCGAGGTGGTGCGCTGGCCACTGATTGGCCCGAATACCCGCATTGCTCTGTGCACCTCGCCCACCTCTCGTATTCGCTTCTAGCCTCGGAATATCCGTCTCGCTTCCTAGAACCCTCTCTCGGATAATGCTCCCCTCTCTGTGGCGATATTGTTCCTCCAAGTTTTGGGCATGGGCACGGATACGAGCAATAGTCATCCCATCCGGAGCGAAGCCGTCAAGCACTCCTTAATTATGTGTGGCCCCAACCCACTCGCAAACCGATGTACGTGATCTCCCATATCGGCTATCATGGCGGGCATACTGGCTAATGAGTTAAAGCGAAGACTATATTCTCGACACTCATATTTCCCGTTTAAGATTCAAAAACATATCGACTCGAGCTTGTCGAACCTCCGTGATAGAAAATGTCGCAAAAATGCCTCGGTGAACTCAAACCGGAGGGGGTGCATTCGCTCCCTTCGAAGATACCTCGTTATTATACCATATTGTTTGCCACATCCCGCAACCTGTATGAAGCTAACTCTACGGACTCCGTATCCGAAGCATGTATGATCCTCAGAGTCCTCAGCATCTCATCTATGAAACTGCGGATCTTTCTCTGGTTTTGATCCATAAAACTCCGGAGGTCTCAGAGTGATAAAGTCGCGGGCCCTCGCACTCACCGCCTTGTCTCCGGGTCTACATCTTGCCGGCCCCCGAACTTGTGCGGCCACTAGGCTGGGTCAATAAGCGGATGGCCTCTGCCATCGATGGCCGGAGGCTTTGGCGGTGGGCCCCGGAGGTGCTTTGGGGTTGGGAGGGAACTCTTTCTCGCTTCCGCGTCGAGGCGGGGCGGGGAGAAGTCCGAGGGGGGGGGGGTTTCATTATAAGACTCATCTTCTTTAACGCCGTTCAACCTGCTCCCGCCACCCTTTTGCTCTTCGGAACGCCGTAGCCTTCTTCGTCGGCATTACGGAAACCATAACATAGGATTAAGAGAATAACATGGAAACATTAGCATAGCTCTGTCGCACGATTTAGAGTACAAAGAAGGTCATATTTCCTAAATGCCCTGCGGCCTCTGTTTATAAGTGTGGCGCGCTACACACCCATAAACGGACTCTCTGGACACGGCTCGTAGACAAACCCCTAGGACCTTTGCTACGATACCACTTTTGTCACGACCCCCGGGGGCCGCGACGAGTAAAATACTTGTACCGAGCACCCCCTTATCTATCATTTTACCTATATCACTGAGTGGGCCGTATGCACTGTGCCATTTTTTTTTTGTTACTCACATTAACATTAGTAGCGTAATTATGAACATAGGCTAATAAACTTTACTTGCACATTACACGGCGACGAGGACAATCAGAAATACAAAACATCTAACTGTACATATACGTACGAGCCTCTAAACATAGTTCATATATACATAGGAAGGGCCGAATCGTAGGGCCCGAACATAGACATATACAAAATAGTACCAAGGAAGCTGCGGCTCGGAACAACTTGGGCCTTTGCTACAACACTACGGATAGAGCTCCTAGGAGTCAAGTCTGTCACTGCCGACACACGCGGCATGGAACGCGGCGGCGTCCACAAGAAGGGACGTCGGTACGAATAATGTACCGAGTATGTAAGGCATGGAAACTAATAATCCAAGCAAAGATACAAAGTATGTATAATCATGTCATGGGTCCATAGGACATATAGCGGAATGGGGAAAGTAACTTTTGGATACACTTGTATGAGAATACCTTTTTCGGGTTGGATACGTATGCATGCTTGTATTTCCTCTTAGAAAAGAAAAACATTTCTCATATTTTTCGTAGACATAGCAAACGAACCTATATCGTGTCGTGTCCTATTACAACATATCATGTCATATCTTATCATGTCATATTGTATCATATCACATATCATATCGCATCATATCATATCATATCATATCATATCATATCATATGTATTATCATATCATATCATATATATCATTTCATATCATGTCATATCATGTCATATCATATCATATCATGTCATATCATGTCATATCATATCATATCGTGTCATATCATGTCATATCATATCATATCATGTCATATCATATCATATCATGTCATATCATGTCATATCATATCATATCGTCATATCCAATGGCTCGCCCGAATACATCGGCTCGCCCATATATCCGCGTCCGGGATGATAAACCAGTGACCAGGTGGCAATGAAACATGTTTCCCTTCCCATTTCCCCATATATCCCTTCCCCACCCATGTACATATCCATATCTCATATACACATGTCATTTTAAAGGAACGATAATTATAAGGCGGAACTATCAACGGAAAATAATATTAAAAGAAAACGTGAAACGAAATCATGAACATCATAAACGTTAGTTCATATGCTTGAAATACTTAGAAAATAGTATCATAACCAAGGAAATAAAATTAAAAAATCATAAACTAATTTAGCACTTTCGTACTCGCATTGGATTCTTGACTTAGGCCACTTGTCATGGAATCATTTTCATCATACTTAGCATCATAGAATTACTCTCATTAGAATAGTTGCAACACCTATCGTTTGATAAATGGAGCAATAAAGGGAATCTAGGAATAGTGGGCCCACCTCGAGTCAAATGAGATGGCGCACACAGTTTACGTATGTTACATTCCATGGCATCACTTATGAGAGTTTTAAGGTAGCCGAGTTCTATTGGTGCAAATTCTAGATGGTTATGCAACTTTTCCAACTATTCATAGAACATTTAATTCAATTCTATTGAATGAAAAAGGGTCAAATTCAATCTTAGGTTTCTAGGGATAGGATCGTCCCCGAGGCCCATATCCAAACCTATTACGTCTAAGACATGCCAAGGAAAGAGAGTGAAACCTTACATACCTTTTTCCGCTCCTTGCGCTATTCCAATTCAAATTGCAAATCGTCCAAAATCTACAAATTGGTCACATTCACCAAACCTTAATTAGAACATTTAAAAATGGGAATCTTAAAGTAACATTTGTCTACGAAATTTCGACGCGCTTTCCCCCTATAAATATACCATCTCCAAAACTTTAACTTAGCCAATTTTAATCAACAACAATCAGGAATTCAACCGGCCAAACTACCAACATAAAGGCAACAACCATATTAACAATTTCCATATTCAATCCAAGATACATTCTAACACTTCAACCAACATACTACTTCCTTCAAGACTTTCCGACTTCCAATAAAAACAATAATAATCTTATAATATATTTTCCAACAACACCATACCAATATCGTCGTCTACCATGCATGTAAGAACATAATATTCAATTTACATAGCTTCAACCACAAGTCTCCAACTTCTACCATTTCACAAGAATTACTAAGTTCTTATTAGCAATAGCGACTCACACAACAACAACCAATATACTGAATAAAATTAACTCGTTTTCCTCCACACTTCAACACTTCCACACGGCCATGCATGCATCTTGCAACTCACGGCCAACCTCATATGCCCATGGCTACAACTTCTCCAAAATTATTCAACTTCCATTATTAACATAGTATCCACAACAATAACAATCAAACACTAGATAAAATAATTAAAACATAATTTCTACACACTCATATACATGCACGGCCACACCATGGTTTTTCTCTTCCATGGATTTCATCCACTTTTTACATACTACACATACAAAATCATCCATAACATATAAGAAAAAGAACCAAACCTCACCTTTTTCTTCAATTCTTCACTTGGCTAGAGATTTCAACTTGTATGAATATGTGTTCCTCTTGCTCCAAAGACCACTCCACCTTGCTAGGGACCCTTGAATAGGTAGGAAATGATTTTTGGAAAAAATTTTTTTGTAAATTTTCTTGGAATTTTTGCACTTGGCCGAATAGGCCTTGGATTTTTGCTCCTTCTCCTCTTTTCTTTTGTTCTTGAATTTTCTAGTGAATTATGGAATAAAGATGACTTAGTCATCTTTTAAAGTTATCACTTACACCCCACATGGGCTTGGGCCATGCCCATGGCCCGGTTAGGCCCCCCCCCCCCCTTTTTTTTTTCAAGCCCAATTATATATTTCATGGCAAGTAGTAATTCATAAAACCATTTTCCAAAAATTCGACTTTACCCCTAGACTCTTAATAATTCCGTTTCTAAATTCTTCATATGCCATTCATATGCTTAACAAGATAAAGATATGGCCTTGCTTGTTGTCCTCCCGCAATTGTCTTGAATTATCCGATTGCTCAAAAACGCGGGATATAACATCGGCCAAGAAGGCCAAAAATCATCCCCTCTTTTTAGCTCTTCCAAAATTATTTCATTGATGTAAACCCATTATTTTGAGGTCCCTAAGTAGCGTGGAAGCATCGTTGGAGCGATCAACCTATTATTTTTCATCTTGTGGAAACCCTAGGCTATTGGAAGTTGAAGAGTAAAGGTAAGATTTGATCTTGTTTTTGTGTTATGAAGGTTATATTCATGTTGTAGTATGTTAATATGGTTGAATATCATGAAAAATGTGAGGTTGGATATGAGTTGTGTGTAAGGGTGCCATCGTGTGAGTATGTGTGTGTTGTGTGCGTTGGGTTATGTTGAAACTATGAATTGAAGTTTAGTTAGCATTGTTATGATCATAGTAGGGTGAAGAATGAATGAAAATCATCTTTGTATATTGGTGGGAGATTATGGACGAATGTAGGCCATTATTGTAGCAAGAATTGAATTAACGTCGCTTAATGTTTTAGTTGTCGTCGCCATGAATTCTATGTTGGAAATGAATGTTTAGTGACTCAAAATGATATTGTGATTGTTGCGGACTGATTTGGAGACTTTTGTACATTTAATGAAAATTGTATATTGATGAGAATAGCATTGTTAGAATGTGAATTGTGGATACAAATCATGATTTGAAAATGAAGAAAAAAAAAATTAAAGAAGTTTGCTCTCGGTTGGAACATTTGTTTTTGTTGAATTGGAGAAAAACTTGGATTGTGGGAAATGTTGTATGAATTGCTTATAAATTCTTGAAATGTTGTTGGTTTGGGTTCGGGTTGGTATGTGAATATATAAGCGATAATGTGGCTTGAATGTAAGCCGTTGAATTAATTTATGTAAGTTGTTGAATAATGGAAAAGAAAGCTATTGTTGTTGTATTGCTTTCCGAATTGGTTGTTGATGTTGCTAGTGTCACACCCCGACCTTACTAGGGTGTGATGGGCACCCGACTCTCCTCAGAGTCGAGCGAACCCTTAAACGTTCGCGTTACTAAAACCTGTCATTTCAAAAATCTTTTTAAACATGAAACTTTTCAACATAGAGATCACTGTTTTATCCAGGTTATGAAAACCTTCAGTCACTCACATAAATTTTTACCATCTGACAACATTTGAAAATACGCACTCTTCTAACATCTATAACCGGTTCGCGTTCCTCGACACTCTCTCCACAGGACACTGTCTGCAAAGTCTCTAGGATATACACAAATACCATGACATAAGTGCTTGACTCGGCAACACTCCGAACTGAATTTGGAGCTCGCCAATCCCGCGGGAACAACTTCTAGCAAAGTCTTCTCTTCATCTGGGTGTACCTGCGTGGCATGAAACGCAGCCCCCCGAAGAAGGAGGGTCAGTACGGAATATGTACTGAGTATGTAAAGCGATAACAAATAATAACCATAGCTTAATTTAGAAGAGAAGAAATCACAATCGAGCTCATTACAGCCCCTCGTTTGGAGGAAACATAAAGGTACCCATGGGGTCTTAGAACAATCCTTAAGTAAATAACGCGAGTGAACACACATCCTTTAAGCACACACATAATAAACACGAGCACACGAAGTCTAGAATACACAATCTAAACATAGCATCACAATAGTCCCTTCGGACGCCGCTTCGGCGTAGGAATGATGGCCCCTTCGGGCATGCCGCTTCCTGCATAATAATAAGGATGGCCCCTTCGGGCATTGCCGCTTCCGGCATAATAATAACGATGGCCCCTTCGGGCATGCCGCTTCCGGCATAACAATAATCACGGCCCCTTCGGGCATAATAGTAATGATAATGTAAACATAAGTAGTAAATGAAATGAAGTAGTAAAATCTCGCACCCCTTTCGGAGTGGTTTTGGAAAAATAGCTCACTCAGACATAAAGTCGAGGCCATAGTGCTCCCGACGTGAGCCGAGGCCATAGCACACTCGGTGATCACCGAGGCCGTAGCTCGCTCGGACACGGACCGAGGCCATAGCACACTCGGTGCATAAGTCGAGGCCATCGCACCCCCTTCGGAGTGGTTTTAGAAAGTATAAATATTAAAATCTCACACCCCATCGGAGTGGTTTTAGAAAAATCAATTTTGTGTTTCTTTATACAAACTAGTTCTTTAAAAATCATCGTGAACCACAAACGCATTTCCGAAGCCATTTTTGGAAAACCGAAGTAATCATCATATTAGAAACGTAGTTACACAACCAAGTATATTATAGAACACAATGAGGTAGTCGGGTCCTAATCATGCAAGTTCTAAATGGTTATGCAATTTTTTCCAACTATTCACAGAACATTCAATTCAATTCCATTGAATGAAAGAGGGTCAAATTCAATCTTAGATTTCTAGGAATAGGATCACCCCCGAGACTTATATCCAAACCTATTAGGTCTAAGACATGCCAAAATAAGGAAGGGTAAGGCCTTACATACCTTTTCCGCGTCTTATGCTCGTCCAAATTCAATTCTCGTTTCGCCCAAAATCTACAAATGGTCACATTTACCAATTGTGAGTTATAGCTTCTAAGAGTTCAACTTCAATTCATGTTTTTCTACCGAAATTTCGGCAGCATTTCCCCTATACATATAGCATCCCCGAGATTTAACTCGGCTCCAAATATCAACAACCAACAACCCAGCAACACAAACAATCATTATGAAACACAATATAGCATAACTAATCTTCTTTCCAACATAGTGCAATAGTTTTCATTCTAACTTCATATTTCCAACTCAATACCAACATTTTTATATTCCTTTACTAATCAAGACCACTTCAATACAATTCGGAAACATTTCATATCATTTTACAAAATATTCACCGAATATACAAAATATACAAGTTTTCCACCAAAACCATAATTCGTCCGAAACTTCAAATCTTCAACTTACATATTCATAGCATGTTTTCATCTTCCAATTCCATCAACAATCATCATAATTTGCATCTTAACAATTCATTTCCAAAATTATACAAATTTCCCATAACTTCACTAATTTTCCTACAACAACTTTACAACAAATTCTCAAGCCAACAAAAATCATTAACCTTCTATTTACATCACAAAACCATAACAACACAACTAATACACTAAATAAAGTGAATTCAATCCAATTGTTCCACACCCATATCTCATTCGGCCACCCTCCACATTTCCAACTTCAAGCGAATTCATTAAACTTTCATTTCCAATATAGTGTTCACAACATTCACAACTAGAATCTTACATAAAATCAACTCGTCTTGCTTATACCAACTACACATACACACGGCCACACATGCATACGTACAAATACCATGCCAACTTCCATATTCTCATGAGTTTTATCCTTTCCTACGTTCCACAACATAAACAAAGCTTTCATAACATATAAAGAATATGAGATTCTTACCTTTCTCCTTTGCCTCCCCACTTGACTTGAATTCTTGAAAGTGCCACAACGAGTAATTTTCTTGTTCCAACAATTGTACCATGTTAAAAGGGACCTTTGAATTAGTAGGAATACTAGGAAAATTAATTTTTGAATCAAGGTTGAAGGCTTCAAGATTTTTTTTTTTTTCTCTTCTTTCTTGCTCTTGGCCGAACCATGCTCTCCTCTTGCTCTCCATTTTTTTTCTTGAAACTTCTTGAATTAAAATGAGGTCTTCTCTCATATATATTTTCCATAATCATGTGAGAGGCACATGCCTCTCTCTAGATTTTTCCTTAATTTTTCTAGAAAAGATGACTTAATTTTGTCATCTTTTTATTATTCCCTTTTCTTTTTCTTTTTGTCACATGGCCAATATGGCCTCTTTGGAATTTTCATGAAACTTGGGTGAAATTCCCATTTTGCCCCTCGACTTTTCTCAATATTACCATTTTGCCCCTAGCCTTCCGCATTATTTTCATAACCCATTTTGCAAATTTTCCTTTTTCGCCCTCAACCTCTCACAATATTCCCATACTAATATTGTTCATAAGCAACATTCATAGCCACTTGCATTAAAATAATTTTTGAAAATCGTCTCGCCCGTAACTTTCCACGACATGACCTTGAAATTTCCAAGCGTACAAAATGCGGGCTATAACAATCCTCCCCTTATAGAACATTCGTCCTCGAATGTTCAACTGATCTCATGGGGTAGTATGATACTCCGGGAGGATCCCTTCTTATAGTTGTTCTTTTCCTGCGTACTCATTCTTATTTAGTCCGACATGATATATTCTCCCCCCCCTTTAAAGGGGCTCCTTACACGCCAACAGTCTTCACGTTGGGACACACGTGTCCACTAGTTCAATCACACATGAGGCATCATACGCATTCATATGTACATGCATAATGGTTATCAACTAATCCACAAAATACTTCCAAACACAGTTCAAGCCTATCCAAATTCCAAAGCCATGGCGTACTTTCCTCTCTTCTCTCAATCTCTTTGTCGCGTGCTAGGTGGCTCCTTTCATAGTCTCCAACTATCTCGTACATTCTATCTTCCCATTTGTCTCTTGGATCAACATTTGTGAAAATTTGGCATACTTCCCTGCGGGGTCACCCATCATGAAATTGCTCCCACTCGAGCACGCTTAACCCCGAAACTTTGGTGGGATTTGGTGCCTTAATGCTGATATAATCGCGTCCACTTCCTCATATGCCCTTTACTACATACTCTGGAGCCAGTCAAAGTTTCACAGATTCTGAGGCATTTTCGTAACACGTCCTTTCTTGTGCAATTACCGTTTTGCCCTTTTCAATCTTCCCTGTCACCTCCACAAATTTTTATTATCCGAAATCTGTACACCACGAATGCCATCAATACTTTACAGAGTATATAGCTTCATATCACATTCTTGCCATCCGGAACTGCCGGTCTCGGGTAACTGATCAAATATCCGCACTTACCTCCTTCCGTCGTATGTAAGGCTTACAGATGGGATTTCTTATTTCATTCTCCTATGACTTGGCTCTATCGCACGATCTATGACAGAAAGAAGGTCGACAATTCCTAGATGCCCCGTAGCCTCCTGTTTATAAATGTGGCGCGCTTCACACCATAAACAGGACTCTACCGGACACGACTTTGCGAGACAACCCCTAGGACGGACACCTTCGATACCACTTTGTCACACCCCGACCTTACTAGGGTGTGATGGGCACCCGACTCTCCTCAGAGTCGAGCGAACCCTTAAACGTTCGCGTTACTAAAACCTGTCATTTCAAAAATCTTTTTAAACATGAAACTTTTCAACATAGAGATCCTTTGTTTTATCCAGGTTATGAAAACCTTCAGTCACTCACATAAATTTTTACCATCTGACAACATTTGAAAATACGCACTCTTCTAACATCTATAACCGGTTCGCGTTCCTCGACACTCTCTCCACAGGACACCTTGTCTCGCAAAGTCTCTAGGATATACACAAATACCATGACATAAGTGCTTGACTCGGCAACACTCCGAACTGAATTTGGAGCTCGCCAACCCCGCGGGAACAACTTCTAGCAAAGTCTTCTCTTCATCTGGGTGTACCTGCGCGGCATGAAACGCAGCCCCCCGAAGAAGGAGGGTCAGTACGGAATATGTACTGAGTATGTAAAGCAATAACAAGTAATAACCATAGCTTAATTTGGAAGAGAAGAAATCACAATCGAGCTCATTACTGCAGGCCCTCGCGGAGGAAACATAAAGGTACCCATGGGGTCTTAGAACAATCCTTAAGTAAATAACGCGAGTGAACACACATCCTTTAAGCACACACATAATAAACACAGAGCACACGAAGTCTAGAATACACAATCTAAACATAGCATCACAATAGTCCCTTCGGACAGCCGCTTCCGGCGTAGGAATGATGGCCCCTTCGGGCATGCCGCTTCCGGCATAATAATAAGGATGGCCCCTTCGGGCATTGCCGCTTCCGGCATAATAATAACGATGGCCCCTTTCGGCATTGCCGCTTCCGCATAATAATAAAGATGGCTCCTTCGGGCATGCCGCTTCCGGCATAACAATAATCACGGCCCCTTCGGGCATAATAGTAATGATAATGTAAACATAAGTAGTAAATGAAATGAAGTAGTAAAATCTCGCACCCCTTTCGGAGTGGTTTTGGAAAAATAGCTCACTCGTACATAAGTCGAGGCCATAGTGCTCCGGACGTGAGCCGAGGCCATAGCACACTCAGTGATCAGCTGAGGCCGTAGCTCGCTCAGACACAGACCGAGGCCATAGCACACTCAGGCATAAGCTGAGGCCATCGCACCCCCTTCGGAGTGGTTTTAGAAAGTATAAATATTAAAATCTCACACCCCCATCGGAGTGGTTTTAGAAAAATCAATTTTGTGTTTCTTTATACAAACTAGTTCTTTAAAAATCATCAGTGAACCACAAACGCATTTCCGAAGCCATTTTTGGAAAACCGAAGTAATCATCATATTAGAAACGTAGTTACACAACCAAGTATATTATAGAACACAATGAGGTAGTCGGGTCCTAATCATGCAAGTTCTAAATGGTTATGCAATTTTTTCCAACTATTCACAGAACATTCAATTCAATTCCATTGAATGAAAGAGGGTCAAATTCAATCTTAGATTTCTAGGAATAGGATCACCCCCGAGACTTATATCCAAACCTATTAGGTCTAAGACATGCCAAAATAAGGAAGGGTAAGGCCTTACATACCTTTTCGCGTCTTATGCTCGCCCAAATTCAATTCTCGTTTCGCCCAAAATCTACAAATGGTCACATTTACCAATTGTGAGTTATAGCTTCTAAGAGTTCAACTTCAATTCATGTTTTTCTACCGAAATTTCGGCAGCATTTCCCCTATACATATAGCATCCACGAGATTTAACTCGGCTCCAAATATCAACAACCAACAACCCAGCAACACAAACAATCATTATGAAACACAATATAGCATAACTAATCTTCTTTCCAACATAGTGCAATAGTTTTCATTCTAACTTCATATTTCCAACTCAATACCAACATTTTCATATTCCTTTACTAATCAAGACCACTTCAATACAATTCGGAAACATTTCATATCATTTTACAAAATATTCACCGAATATACAAAATATACAAGTTTTCCACCAAAACCATAATTCGTCCGAAACTTCAAATCTTCAACTTACATATTCATAGCATGTTTTCATCTTCCAATTCCATCAACAATCATCATAATTTGCATCTTAACAATTCATTTCCAAAATTATACAAATTTCCCATAACTTCACTAATTTTCCTACAACAACTTTACAACAAATTCTCAAGCCAACAAAAATCATTAACCTTCTATTTACATCACAAAACCATAACAACACAACTAATACACTAAATAAAGTGAATTCAATCCAATTGTTCCACACCCATATCTCATTCGGCCACCCTCCACATTTCCAACTTCAAGCGAATTCATTAAACTTTCATTTCCAATATAGTGTTCACAACATTCACAACTAGAATCTTACATAAAATCAACTCGTCTTGCTTATACCAACTACACATACACACGGCCACACATGCATACGTACAAATACCATGCCAACTTCCATATTCTCATGAGTTTTATCCTTTCCTACGTTCCACAACATAAACAAAGCTTTCATAACATATAAAGAATATGAGATTCTTACCTTTCTCCTTTGCCTCCCCACTTGACTTGAATTCTTGAAAGTGCCACAACGAGTAATTTTCTTGTTCCAACAATTGTACCATGTTAAAAGGGACCTTTGAATTAGTAGGAATACTAGGAAAATTAATTTTTGAATCAAGGTTGAAGGCTTCAAGATTTTTTTTTTCTCTTCTTTCTTGCTCTTGGCCGAACCATGCTCTCCTCTTGCTCTCCATTTTTTTCTTGAAACTTCTTGAATTAAAATGAGGTCTTCTCTCATATATATTTTCCATAATCATGTGAGAGGCACATGCCTCTCTCTAGATTTTTCCTTAATTTTTCTAGAAAAGATGACTTAATTTTGTCATCTTTTTATTATTCCCTTTTCTTTTTCTTTTTTTGTCACATGGCCAATATGGCCTCTTTGGAATTTTCATGAAACTTGGGTGAAATTCCCATTTTGCCCTCGACTTTTCTCAATATTACCATTTTGCCCCTAGCCTTCCGCATTATTTTCATAACCCATTTTGCAAATTTTCCTTTTTCGCCCTCAACCTCTCACAATATTCCCATACTAATATTGTTCATAAGCAACATTCATAGCCACTTGCATTAAAATAATTTTTGAAAATCGTCTCGCCCGTAACTTTCCACGACAGCCTTGAAATTTCCAAGCGTACAAAATGCGGGCTATAACAGCTAGGTTGGTTATTGTTGTTGTTGTTGATTTTTTTGGCCGAGTTAAATTCTCGGGGTGGCCTATTTACAGGGGAAATGCTGCCCAAATTTCTGTAGAATTAAGGGCGAATTTGGAATTTAAGGCCTATAAGTCATTAGCTAATGTTTGGCATTTTATGGCTTATTTTTAGATCGTGGGCAGCCCGAATCATAGTTTGGATTAGCTTGAGTTTGGATCATTTCGGAGAGCGTTTGAGGTATGTAAAGTAACCTTTCTTTTTTTGGCATGCCTTAGTTAAAGTAGGCTATGATACGAGCCTCTAGGAAACTCTATTCTCGCCATCCGAGCTTGTCTATGATTCGCATGTGTTTCCTTGGTATTCTTGTGCTCGTATGCCATAACATTGATCCTTATAACCTTGGAATTCATAATTTGTAAAGGTGTCATGAAAGCTGATTTTTGGTTTTAAAAGCTTATTCTTTAGCGATTCCAACAGTTCAAACGCCCATAACTTTCTTAAAGCTCGGATTGCTTTGAAACTTTCGTAGGAGTTTGTATGATATAGAATGAGTATGTTTTTCATAGGCGGGCTCTCGGTTCGGGTCTATACTCGTCCGTGGTCCCACGACGCCCTTTTATGTGAATTCGATAACTTTAAAACAAAAAGTAATAATTATTATTCCGATTTCGAATATGACTATTTTATTTATCTCTTGGATTTCGATAATGATTTTATGCATATGATTACTCACTACTCCGCTCGTGCCTACTATATATCGTTCGCCGGTTCCCGGCCGGCTCGTTGTCGCGCGCATTATGATGTATTCCGGTGTTATGTTGTGTTCATGGTTCACCGAGTTCCTCGCTCGAGGGCCGGTTCCACTTATATTTGTGATCGTGTGTATGGCGATATGCTCGGGTATGATATGTGACGGAGATTCGGAGATTTAAACCTCTCGTGTTATGTCGTGTTATGGCGCCATTGTCACACCCTAATCTTAATCGTGGTGTGATGGGCACCCGACCGTATTCGGAGCCGAGCGAACCCGGCTCGACTTTATTTCTCACACATTCTTCTTTGGATTCTTAAGTCAACCGAAAGTAAAATGCATAGTAAAAATTTTCAAAATCTTTTCGTCGTTTCGCAAATAAAAGAGATACCGTAAAACATAAGGGCTCTACAACCTGAGGTTTAATAAAAAAATACATCAACTAGTGGAGCCCTTTTTAAAAGATGACACTCTAGACCCACGACTCTGTCTGCGAAGTCTCTAACTCGAACAAGACATTATAGCATAGGACTCTTGACCCTAGCAACTCTCCAGGGCAATGGAGATGCCACTCCGCTGAAACATCTTCTATAATGGCTTCGATCATCGGGTGTACCGCGCGGTACGAAACGCAGCCCCGAAGAAGATAGTCGCACGAACAATGTACCGAGTATGTAAGGCATGAATAGTAACATAATAGGTGATATAGCGATGAGTAGCAACATAGTAAAAATTGTACTCGTGAGTAATAACAGAATGGTACTGTAGAACATATCATGTACTGTAAAAGTAGTCTGTACATCAGAGTGCCTCTTAAGGCGGAGTCATGCACGCTTATCGTTACCTTTACACGCATCCATAGTCGTCCGAATCACATAACATCATTAGCCCGCGTTCGGGCCTCCCGCGTCCGGGTAAATATCTCTTGCGCCACCAGTGTGGGTCGTGCCCGCCAAGTAGGCCGTTGCAATTATATGCCGCCCACGCTACGCTTGCCGCGGGGGTCGTGTCCCGCTCTAGGCCGCGTAGTCACGTGTCGCCCACTACGCTTTCCGTAGTAGTGGTCATGCCCGGCCCTCTAGGCCAGTGTACATTCATCATAAGCATGCATTGGAGCCCAATCAAAAGCTATCACTTTATCGGAGTGACGTAAGGTCGGAAACCTCCGATTACATTATGGAACAATCAGGGGCGTTTCGCCTCACCTTGAAGGAACCAGTACTATAAGGCGAGACTATCAATGAAGAGTGACATCATCCGAACACATAAACCGGATCATAAGGCGTCATTTCATATACTCGAAATCTTTAAGATAGTCATTGTCCACAAGTAGGATTGAGAAATCAAGAAATAGTTTCATATTTTCATGTCATCATATTTCATGATAGGAACATATTCTCGACATGTTATAGCCCGTATTTCGTGCGTCTGGATGTTGCGAGACAATGGTGAGAAATTGAGGACAAAGACTATGCTCTAAAATAATTTTAATGTCGAAGTTGTTAGGAATATTATTTATGAATATCGGTATTGTGGAAATATTGAGAAAGGCTAAGGGCAAGAAGAGAAATTCGCAAAATGGGCCGTGAAAATAATGTGGAAGGTTAGGGACAAAATGGTAATATTAAGGAAAGTCGAGGGGTAAAATAGTAATTTCACGAGTGCTTAAGAAATGTCTTGAAAAAGGGCCATGTGGCCGAAAAAAAAAAGGGGAAAGAAACAAAGAAAGGAATTAGTCATCTTTTGGGGAATTTGAAGAAAATTCAAGAAAAGAAAAGAAAAGTCAAGAAAAAAGAAGAAAAATCTAGAGAGGGGGCATGTGCCCCTCACATGCATGCAAATTATACATGTATATATATAAGAAGGGTGGTCTTATTTTAAGAGGAGAGAAAGAAACAAGAAAGAAAAGAAAGAGAAAGAAAAAAAAAAGAGGAGGAGCACGGCCAAGATGGGGCTGGCCGAACCAGCCCCTAAAATTGATCAAGAAAATTTGTTCTTCCTAGCTTTCATACTAATTAGAAGGCCCTCGTCGACGTGGAAGAGTTGTTGGAAGAAGAAAACCAATCGTTTTGCAAAGGACAAGTTCTAGCCGAATGAAGAAGTAAAGAAAGAGGTAAGAACTCATCTTCTTTTGTATGTTATGGATGGATATGTATATTGTGGAGTTGAGAAATGGATGAAAAACATGAAATCATGCATCCTAGAGTGTGGCCGTGTATTGTGTTGTTGTGACCGTGTGTGTGTGTGTGTTGTTGTATAGAAGTGATGAACTAATTGAATTTAGCACGCTTGGGTGATGTTGTAATGTGTAGAAATGGATGGGAAAACCATGGAATGTGCATGTTGTGTGAGAAGCCGTGTGTGGGCTGTTTTGGAGGGGAGATGATGAACTAATTTTATGTGACATATGCTTGTTGTTTGTTGCGGATTATGTGATGAAAATAAAGGTTTAATAACTCAAGTTGAAGTTGTAGTTGCTTGCGGACTGATTTGGAACGTCATGTGATTGTGGTGTGATTCCTTGTGTTGATGGAAATGAAAATGCTAACGTATGGAATCGTCGATATAGCTTATGAAATTGAAAGAAAGAAATGTATCGTGGATGTCCTAATGTAATTGAAGGATTTCGGGTAAATTAGTCTATGGTTTGGATTGTTTTAAATATTATAGGGATTGCTTGAAACGTTCTTAAATCATGTTTAAGTGGTCTCGGATTAATACTCGAATATGCGAGCATTGATATTAGCTTGAAAATATATAAAAGGGAATATTGTCGAATTGTGAAAAAAAGGGGATTGCTAATGTTAGAATATGTTTGGAGATGCTATTGTTGGTTTTGTTGTGGATATTGTGGCCGAGTTCCATTCTCGGGTTGTTGTTGTTGAGTTGGGCCGAGCCATATTCTCGGGACGGTGTATTTATAGGGGAAATGCTGCCACAATTTCGGTAGCCAAGTGTCATTTGAAGAATCCAGTTCTAAGTGCGCTAATCAAGTTTTGGTAAACATGACCAAATTGTAGATTTTGGCGAATTTGGAGCTTGAATTTGGAACAGCATATGGAGCGGAAAGAGGTATGTAAGACTTCACCCTTCTTTCTATGGCATGTCTTAGACGTACTAAGTCGATATGAGCCTCGGGGACAACCCTATTCTCCGGAATCCGCACCTAAAATTTTCCCTTTTTCATTCAGTGGAATTGAACTAGAACATGTGCAAAATGTTGAAAAACCTTCCCAAGTCTCTAGAACTTGCATAAAGAGGACCCGAATACTTTAAGATCCTTATAAGTAATGTCATGACACGTAACATCTGTAAATTAGGTACGCTACTCCATTCGGGCCGAGGTGGGCCCATTGTTCCGGATTTTCCTATCGTTTCGTTTGACTTGTTTTGGAGTAGAATCCTAAGGAAACTTTTGATCCTCGTCTCGATTATTAAATGATAGGTACAGCACTGCCCTAATGTAAAAATGTCTATGATGACCGTGATAACGAAAATGCTACGAAAAAAAAAACATACGTCCATGATAAGTACGACAAAGGTGATTCCTTGACTAAGGTGAAGAATATGATCGTATAATGATATGGAGTCGAAAATGAGAAAATGCCTACGATAGATATGTTAAACGATTTCCTGATATCTCAACTCTATTATAGGGAATGACTTCCATAAAGGTTCTAAGAAGATGAAACTGTACCTTATGACCCTATGCGATGTTTTTCTCATAATGACATTTTTCATTGGTAACCTCGCCTTATGATACATGTATATGTGCATGGTAATGTATATGTATATGTATATGTAAATGTATATGGGGAATGGGGAAGGGCAACTGTGTCCACCTGATTCAGCTGGCTTATCATCCCGGACGCGGGATGCCCGGACGCGGGATATGGGAGAGCCGATGTATTCGGCGTCTGTGAACGAAAGTAAAGAACACCGTTTTCTGGAATGTTCCGTTTTCTGTATATGTGATATGTATAATATGTTGGGACACTGTTGGGGAAGGGGGTGGGAGAGCCGATGTATTCGGCGTCTATGAATGTAAGTAAAGGACACCGTTTTCCGAAATGTTCTGTTTTCTGTACATGTAAATAAGAAGTACCGTTTTCTGGAAAGAAACTAAGCATGCATGGCATCCGCCTGAAAGGCACTCACATGTACAGGTTATATCTAACCCAGATAAGCTCTATATGTTTGTACCGTTATTATTCATACTGCATATGCCTTTATCATGTTACTATTCATGTCTTACATACTCAGTACAATGCTCGTACTGACCCCTCTTCTTCGGGGGCTGCGTCCATGCCGCGCAGGTACACCCAGACGAATTGAAGCTAGCATACAAGACGTTCCAGCAGGGTTGGTAGGCTCCACTTGTTCTGGAGTGCTGCCGAGTCAGAGCATATGAGCTATGATGTTTTGTTCGGTGTTAGAGACTTTGCAGACAGAGTCGAGGGTATAGAGTGACAGCTTTGTAGACGGTCTCGCCGGTTAATATGTTATTATGTTCCATGTCACGGGTCCCACATGATGATAGACTTTACTTATAGAAAAAAAAATTTGAGTTCACTATGTATCCTTTTTTTTATTGATACAGGAATTTATCTATGTAATAAGAGTCAGAGGGTTCGCTCGGCTCCAGATGTGGGGTCGGGTGCCCATCACACCCTGATCAAGATCGGGGTGTGACAAAGTGGTATCATAGCGGGTCGGTCCAAGGGTTGTCTGCAAAGTCGTGTCCGGTAGAGTCCTGTTTATGAGTGTGAAGCCGGCCACATTTATAAACAGGAGGCTGCGGGGCATCTAGGAAATGTTGACCTTCATTCAGTCCTAGATCGTGCGATAGAGCCAAGTCATAGGGAATGAGATTGCTGGTACTAATCGTTAATTTTCGCAGACGTCAAATAGCGACGGAAAGAGGCGAATGACGATACGGTAAGACACAGAGGTAAGTTGGGATATCTGTTCTGTTACTTGGGATAGGAAGTTCTGAATGGCTGGAAAATGTCATACAGCCGTATGTTTTGTAAAGTATCGTCGATAATTGTTACGTACAGACTGTGAAGAGTAGGAATGGTAAAAAGGGGATTCTGTAAGAATGGACACGCCTAACAGAAAGGCGCGTGGAAAGGAAATATTACAAACCGGCAATAGGTGAGATGTGTTGTTTCAGAAAGGTCATGAATTCGGTATAGCAACGGAGGTGTGAACGTTACTGTCGAGAATCTGGAAGTCCAGGACAGGGGGTAGCCATATATACAGACGGAAGGTGAACAACGGAAATCAAGGAGGGCAAAACGGTAATTATAAGAGAAAGGACGTATTACGAAAATGTTTTGGAGCCTGTAAGACTTCGACTTGCCCCATGGTAGGTAATAAAGGTCAGGTGAGGGAGCTGACGCGAAAATATCAGCATTAAGATACCGAATTCCAACAAAGTTTTGGGTTAAGCGTGCTCGGTGGGAGCAATCCTATGATGGGTGACCCCCGGGAAGTTGACAAGAAATTTTATAAATTGAGACATGCGAGATAAATGAAAAGCTAAGGTAATCTAAGGAAAACTAGAATAGCCTACGTGAAACTACGGCATATAAGATGGCTAGAGACCATAAGAAGACATGTAGAACAAGGCAGACTAGATTGGCGAAGAGACAGAAAGCACGACATAGCTTGGGAATTAGAATAGGCTTGAATAGCGTTGGGAAGTACTTTGTGGGCTAGTTGAAAGTAGAGGCGTATATACATAGAGACGAAATGTATACGGCATTTGGAAAAGAAAAAGAGTAAGCCGGTGGAAGACAAAGAGATCAAAGTACCGGAAGAGGGTGAAAGCTGTATGGAGGAATTGCGAGCAAATGAACTGAACAAGTGAAAGGACGAGTAGTGGATGGAAAAGTATAGGAAATGTGGACAAAATGATGACATGGGTCGAAAGTAAAGGAAGAACTTAGGATAAGGAATGGGCACGAGGAGAAGGACAATTATGAAACGGGACTCCCCCGAAGTGCTACAAGACCCCATGAGATCAGTTGAACATTCGAGGACGAATGTTCTAAAGGGGGGGAGGATGTTATAGCCCGTATTTCGTGCGTCTGGATGTTGCGAGACAATGGTGAGAAATTGAGGACAAAGACTATGCTCTAAAATAATTTTAATGTCGAAGTTGTTAGGAATATTATTTATGAGTATCGGTATTGTGGAAATATTGAGAAAGGCTAAGGGCAAGAAGAGAAATTCACAAAATGGGCCGTGAAAATAATGTGGAAGGTTAGGGACAAAATGGTAATATTAAGGAAAGTCGAGGGGTAAAATAGTAATTTCACGAGTGCTTAAGAAATGTCTTGAAAAAGGGCCATGTGGCCGAAAAAAAAAGGGGAAAGAAACAAAGAAAGGAATTAGTCATCTTTTGGGGAATTTGAAGAAAATTCAAGAAAAGAAAAGAAAAGTCAAGAAAAAAGAAGAAAAATCTAGAGAGGGGGCATGTGCCCCTCACATGCATGCAAATTATATATGTATATATATAAGAAGGGTGGTCATATTTTTAAGAAGAGAGAAAGAAACAAGAAAGAAAAGAAAGAGAAAGAAAAGAGGAGGAGGACGGCCAAGATGGGGCTGGCCGAACCAGCCCCTAAAATTGATCAAGAAAATTTGTTCTTCCTAGCTTTCATACTAATTAGAAGACCCTCGTCGACGTGGAAGAGTTGTTGGAAGAAGAAAACCAATCGTTTTGCAAAGGACAAGTTCTAGCCGAATGAAGAAGTAAAGAAAGAGGTAAGAACTCATCTTCTTTTGTATGTTATGGATGGATATGTATATTGTGGAGTTGAGAAATGGATGAAAAACATGAAATCATGCATCCTAGAGTGTGGCCGTGTATTGTGTTGTTGTGACCGTGTGTGCGTGTGTGTTGTTGTATAGAAGTGATGAACTAATTGAATTTAGCATGCTTGGGTGATGTTGTAATATGTAGAAATGGATGGGAAAACCATGGAATGTGCATGTTGTGTGAGAAGCCGTGTGTGGGCTGTTTTGGAGGGGAGATGATGAACTAATTTTATGTAACATATGCTTGTTGTTTGTTGCGGATTATGTGATGAAAATAAAGGTTTAATAACTCAAGTTGAAGTTGTAGTTGCTTGCGGACTGATTTGGAACGTCATGTGATTGTGGTGTGATTCCTTGTGTTGATGGAAATGAAAATGCTAACGTATGGAATCGTCGATATAGCTTATGAAATTGAAAGAAAGAAATGTATCGTGGATGTCCTAATGTAATTGAAGGATTTCGGGTAAATTAGTCTATGGTTTGGATTGTTTTAAGTATTATAGGGATTGCTTGAAACGTTCTTAAATCATGTTTAAGTGGTCTCGGATTAATACTCGAATATGCGAGCATTGATATTAGCTTGAAAATATATAAAAGGGAATATTGTCGAATTGTGAAAAAAGGGGATTGCTAATGTTAGAATATGTTTGGAGATGCTATTGTTGGTTTTGTTGTGGATATTGTGGCCGAGTTCCATTCTCGGGTTGTTGTTGTTGAGTTGGGCCGAGCCATATTCTCGGGACGGTGTATTTATAGGGGAAGTGCTGCCGAAATTTCGGTAGCCAAGTGTCATTTGAAGAATCCAGTTCTAAGTGCGCTAATCAAGTTTTGGTAACATGACCAAATTGTAGATTTTGGCGAATTTGGAGCTTGAATTTGGAACAGCATATGGAGCGGAAAGAGGTATGTAAGACTTCACCCTTCTTTCTATGGCATGTCTTAGACGTACTAAGTCGGATATGAGCCTCGGGGACAACCCTATTCTCCGGAATCCGCACCTAAAATTTTCCCTTTTTCATTCAGTGGAATTGAACTAGAACATGTGCAAAATGTTGAAAAACCTTCCCAAGTCTCTAGAACTTGCATAAAGAGGACCCGAATACTTTAAGATCCTTATAAGTAATGTCATGACACGTAACATCTGTAAATTAGGTACGCTACTCCATTCGGGCCGAGGTGGGCGCATTGTTCCCGGATTTTCCTATCGTTTCGTTTGACTTGTTTTGGAGTAGAATCCTAAGGAAACTTTTGATCCTCGTCTCGATTATTAAATGATAGGTACAGCACTGCCCTAATGTAAAAATGTCTATGATGACCGTGATAACGAAAATGCTACGAAAAAAAACATACGTCCATGATAAGTACGACAAAGGTGATTCCTTGACTAAGGTGAAGAATATGATCGTATAATGATATGAGTCAAAAATGAGAAAATGCCTACGATAGATATGTTAAACGATTTCACGATATCTCAACTCTATTATAGGGAATGACTTCCATAAAGGTTCTAAGAAGATGAAGCTTACCTTATGACCCTATGCGATGTTTTTCTCATAATGACATTTTTCATTGGTAACCTCGCCTTATGATACATGTATATGTGCATGGTAATGTATATGTATATGTATATGTATATGTATATGTATATGTAATGGGGAATGGGGAATAACCGTGTCCACCGATTCGGTGGCTTATCATCCGGACGCGGGATGCCCGGACGCGGGATATGGGAGACCCGATGTATTCGGCGTCTGTGAACGAAAGTAAAGAACACCGTTTTCTGGAATGTTCCGTTTTCTGTATATGTGATATGTATAATATGTTGGGACACTGTTGGGGAAGGGGGTGGGAGAGCCGATGTATTCGGCGTACGTGAATATAAGTAAAGGACACCGTTTTTCGAAATGTTGTTTTACGTACATGTAAATAAGAAGTACCGTTTTCGGAAAGAAACTAAGCATGCATGGCATCCGCACGAAAGGCACTCACATGAACGGGTTATATCTAACCCGGATAAGCTCTATATGTTTGTACCGTTATTATTCATACTTGCATATGCCTTTATCATGTTACTATTCATGTCTTACATACTCAGTACAATGCTCGTGCGACCCCTCTTCTTCGGGGGTCGCGTCCATGCCGCGCGGTACACCCGGACGAATTGAAGCTAGCATACAAGACGTTCCGGCAGGGTTGGTAGGCTCCACTTGTTGCAGGGAGTCTTTGCGCGAGTCGAGTATATGAGCTATGATGTTTTGTTCGGTGTTAGAGACTTTGCAGACAGAGTCGAGGGTATAGAGTGACAGCTTTGTAGACGGTCTCGCCGGTTAATATGTTATTATGTTTCATGTCACGGGTCCCACATGATGATAGACTTTACTTATAGAAAAAAATTTTGAGTTCACTATGTATCTTTTTTTTTTATACAGGAATTTATCTATGTAATAAGAGTCGAGGTTCCGCTTCTGCCTCCCGAGATGTGGGGTCGGTGCCCATCACACCCACGATCAAATCGGGGTGTACCCACATATTCAACATAAACATTTTCTCGTATTGGACATCGTCATTCTCATTGAAAAAAATCATATTCGTCGTCTTAATCGTAAAAGCTTACAAGAATCATAGAACTTAATTTTTGGAGTAAACGAATATTTTTGGAAAACATTTATAGACTTTTAGAGCCTGTTTGGATTGGCTTATAGCTTAAAGCTGTTTGCAGCTTATAAGCTGAAAAAAATAAGTTGGGTAAGTCCAACTTATTTTTTTTTGGCTTATAAGCCGTTTTCACTTATAACACTTTAGATAAACTAAGTTAAATGGGTCCAATTATTTTTTTTTGAGCTTATTTTAAGCACAAAATGACTTTAAGCCGGACCAAACACTCAAAAAAGGCCGAAACGACTTATAAACCAACTTATAAGCCAATCCAAACGGGCTCTTAGAAAAGAATTCATGTCTTGGAATCATAACTTGTGACTTTTTAAAATAGAAACGTTATGGAAGCTTT
>NW_026713206.1:0-51864 GCF_029784015.1 Lycium ferocissimum
GGACGAGGCTTTATGTTTTCGTTTATCTAGGATCGCAAGATGTATATGATCTGGGAATGTTTGTCGGGGGGATGGTATGAAGGGGGACATAGCGATTGTTGCTCTTTAATTGTTAGCGGTTGTAAGATCGGTGGGGTGGATTTTTAGAGGGAGATTCCATTTGGAAGTGGGAGAAAATTAATATATTCATTAGGGTTACCTCCCCTCCAGAAGATGACTTTTGGGTTATCGTTGAAAAGGACAAATGAAACCCTTCCTGGGACTACTTTTCCCCGGGGGACTATCCCTTATATTTAAAGATAGTAAGATTTCACGGATTTCCCCTTTTATTATCTCCGAGGAGGTCCCCGTTGAAACCGAGATCATTTGGGGGAAGGGACTAGGGACAGGGTGGTCTTAGTAGGATTTCATCCTCTAAGGGAGGCGACGCACTATTGGGACCGGAAGATATTTTGGGGGCGTGTTATATTCGGAAAAGGGGGGGATCATTTGCCATTTTGGTCGCACCCCGATCTGTTTCGGGTGTGATGGGCACCCACGACCCCTTACTCGGAAGCAGAGCGAACCGTGTCTCGTGGCTACTCACGTATTCTCTTTGGATACTTAAATCAAATGAAAGTAAAATACATAGTAAAATTTGCAAAATCTTTTTGTCGTTTTTCAAACTAAACACAGTCTGTAAGCGTAAGGACCCTGTAACATAATGTATGATAAAACACACCCGGCTAGTGGGGCCGTTTCAAAGCTGTCACTCTAGACTCACGACTGCGCTCTTGCCAAAGTCTCTAACTTTATTCCGGATCTTTGTGGCGTATATACTACGACTCGGCCATGCTCGGAATGAAGTGGAGCTCGCCAATCCGGCTGAACGTCTCCTGTGTGCTTCTACTCGTACGTTGTGCACACGCGCGGCATGAAACGCAGCGCCCGCAAAAGGGGCGTCGGTGCGAGCAATGTACTGAGTATGCTGCCAGGCATGGATGGTAACATGAAAGAAACGTAATCATGTGCAACAACGGTATGGAGATGTAGAGCATATCATGTAAGAGAGAGTATCTGGCACATATGAGACATATCATGTGTCGGGGTAAAACTGTACATATGGATCATATCGTATAAAGCGCCTTTGTGTACATGTGGAACATAGTATATGGTAACTGTGAGTATGAGTGCCTCTTGGGGCGGAATCATGCGTACTTGTAATCTTCCCGAACGTGCGGACCCCGTCCATATACTATCTTTAGCGGAACGTGCAGCCGATCCATTTGTACATACATGTACGTATTCTTTCTTTGAAAGCATCTCATTTTCATATATAAAGAAAATAGAACATACCATATTGCGGCGTCGGCTCCCGTCCATTTAACCACTTATCCAGCGTCAGGTCCATCCCGTCGGGACGATATCATATCGTTCTCAGCCCCGGTCAGTGGGCGTATGCGCCTATAGCGCTGCCCCTTTTCCCCATCTTCCCCATATACATATACATATATCATGCATATATCATGTAAGCATGCGGGAGAGCCCAAAGAAAAGTCATGTATCGTCGGAGTGACGTAAGGTCGGTAACCTCCGATTATACTATGGAATAACCGGATCGTCATGTCTCGCATGGAGGAACGATTATTTAAGGTGAGACTATCAACGAGGGCAACATTAAGAGAACATAGAACATGTCATGTCAGATCATGCACTTTGGAACCTTTAAAATAGTCATTATTCGAAAATAGCTTAACATTTTTCATATCGTCGTATCCATGGTAAGAACATATCCTTGACATATTCATCATAGACATCTTCTTATATACGGCATCTCATCCTTGTCGTCATAAAATCATAGTCGTCGTTTTAGTCATGAAAACTATCAAAACGTAAAACTTAGACTTTGGAGAAAATGAATATTTTTGAAAACATTTATAACTTTTAAGAAGAAATCATGTTTGAAATCATAAATTCTAACTTTTGAAAATAAGGTCGTTATGGGAGCATTTATAATATTTCATTATGTGATTCATGCGGTAAGAAAGAAAAGGGATTAGCCTTAACATACTGGCCGCGCCTTACTAGCACGCTATCCATCCAAACTTGTTAGTCTACATTCAAAGTTGACATAATCATTAGACTCATCCCCCAATATACTTATCTCAATTCTTCAAACAAATTCATTTATATCTGCCCGAAATTTCGGCGGCCTCTCTAATAAATACACCATCCCCGAGATCTTACTCGGCCCAAATCATCAACAACAAACCCGAGAATGGAACTCGGCCAAAGCGATAACAATGCTAGCAATTATTCTAGCAACACTTCAAGATTCAATTCAATTCCCAATTAATACATACTTCCACCCGAAATCTCGCTGACACCACCAAAGTCAACAACGCATTGCTTGACTCCAAATTTATGAGTTATATCGACAATCATATCAACAACCATGCATTAACTACATTACTCGTGCAATGCAAGAATTTAAGCTAATGCCGCATTGACTTCTTCAACATTCCGATAATGGTTATAACTTCACTTTCAGCCATCAAACCTTCACTTATCATTTGAAATTCACAATTCGACAACTAAAATATTAAATAAAGTCAATTCACTACCCGAATCCTTCCAATTTCAATGGAAACAACAACAATACATTTCTTTCTCCCAAATTCATAAACTATACCAACAACAATTCCAACAATACCAACATTAACCATAATATTTCCAACTTCAAATCTTCGCAACATTCCATATGGTGTTTGTCCCATATTTCCATCACGAACCATTTTATAACGATTTTACGGCTCCTTCTCCCAGTAAATAAACCAATATTAACACAAATAGAAAGAGATTCATACCTTTCTCTCGATAATAATGCTATATATTTACTCCTCCGCATTGAACTTAAGCCACAAGCCTCGATACGCGGTTTTGAAGTCGCAACTATCTATTTGTCTGGATCGGAATTTGGGAATTATACCTGGTTTCGGGCTAAGTTGGTGGTGGAAGGTTGGGGAATTTTCTAGAATATTTGGAATATTTTTTGGTCTGATTTTTTTGGCTGAAAATGAGGGTTAAGCCCATTTATATAGGCACATCCTGAAGTCGGCTGTAGCTGATCGCGCGTAGGCCTCTTGTATGATCCTTGTTCATCATGAAGAAATTATTTCGAGACCCTAAAACTTTTATACACCGATCTCTTTATTTGCATACTGGATATGTCCAAACTCCATACGGTACGTATAACTTATTCAACATCCCAAACTTTTCCTTATTCCAAATTTACCCTTAACACTCCATACCAATGAAAAGATGAATATGCAACTTGTGCATTAAAACAAAAACAAAATCGGAAATTAAAGTCTTATCCACAACTTGTCGCAATCAAACTTAAAATATTCAACGTACAAATACGGGATATAACATCCTTCCCACTGAACATTCGTCCTCGAATGTTATTCTTTACGGGGTCTCGCCAGCACCTCGGGGGAGCTCCCTTTTCATAGCTATCGCCATCCCTCATACTATCTCTTAAGCTGCCCAATACCATTCTCTTGTCATACTCTTTCTCTTCATACACATCCATTTTCTGGCGTCGTATTATTCAAAGTACGTACAACTTTTCACACTACTTAAAACATTATGGGACTTTTATCCACTTATTGTCGGTTTTCCCGACCTTACTAACTCACTTCGATAAAGGGTCTCATTTGTAGCCCAAGCGTTCATATCAAACACACTACCCATCAGCTGTTCTTATCAGCTCTTGCATTTCTCCACACTTCCCCGCTGGGTATGCTTATACCATTGCCGTTATACTTTGCCTCATATCTTTATACCCAATCTCAATTAACGACACTTTTTATTCCGACGGTAAGTGTCCAAAGTCCTCTTGAAATGTTATCTTTACTTGACTTATCTCGGGTATTCCCTTGGTAATCTCTTATCACCTTTCCGTTCATACTTCTTTTCTTCACACGGCCGTCCGGCCGTTCTACAGCGTCCTCTTACAAGGTTTTGGTTACTCCGCCTACTCTAATTTCCTTTAGACTACTCCGAGTTTCTCATTTACTTCTTACATCTGAATTTGTAAAATTTTCGAGAAAACTTCCCCGAAGTGCCCCATCCTAAAATTTCCCTCAACTTGACACGGAAGCTTTGAAACTTTGAAAAATACGATGCTTTAGCGCCCGTATGATTGCGTCCACCTCACCGCACGACCTTCGGCACGTAATATTGAGTAGGTCGGGATCTTTAACATATTCCCAAAATACCCTCACAACACATCTTACGGTATCTTATCAATACGTTCACTATTCCTTTTCCCTCATTACCACTTATCTTAGCCATGTCACTTTATCCAAACACCGCCAATCCTTTCTAAATCATCGCTTAGTAACACAAGTCCTTCCAAATTTCTTACTACCATATTTCCCACAGAAAGCGATCTTATTTACTATTTCACCACTCATTCCACCGGTTAACTTATTCCTAAGACGTGCCGTACTTTACTGGCTTAGTCTCTACTTTCATATTTCTTATTTATTAACATGACTTTTTGAAATATCTTCCAAACTTATATCTCATTCTCGTATTATTTCCCGAGAAAAATTTCGGCGAGTTTCTCTTGTATTTCTTACTATCCCAAAACTGCACGCAGGAGATACCAACGGTGCCTCACAGGGCCATCATCATATATACATATCATGTCATATCATATCGTATCATAGCCACACAGGGCTCTCAATATTCATAAAAGGCTGAAAATATTAGACTTACCTCATATGCTCATCACGACTACACGTGTTACACTTTCTTGCTTGCTTTCCTTTCCAATTTTCAACTTTGTATTTCAATCGTATATCAATACCATACTTGACATATAACTTTCATACCTTAACTTACACAACGTGCTTGGTAACTTCCAATACGCTAGTCGTTTCGCCTGTCACGCCATTTTTATGCCGAAATCAAGGTTAGTATCCGAATCTTATTTCCTATAACTTGGCTCTATCGCACGATCACAAGACGAAAGAAGGTCAACAATTCCTAAATGCCCCGACCTCCTTGTTTATAAATGTGGCGGCTTCACACCCATCGCGAGGACTCTAGGACACGACTTTGCGGACAACCCTTGAGACAGGACCTGCTGCGATACCACTTTGTCACACCCGATCTCACTAGGGTGTGATGGGCACCCGACCCTGCCGAGCCGAAGCGAACATTTGTCTCGTATTACTCACGTATTCTCTTTGGAAACTTAAATCAAATGAAAGTAAAATACATAGTAAAATTTGCAAAATCTTTTTGTCGTTTTCAAACTAAACACGATGCAGCAAGCGTAAGGACACGTAACATAATGTATGATAAAACACATCGGCTAGTGGGGCCGTTTTCCAAAGCTGTCACTCTAGACTCACGACTGCTGTCTGCAAAGTCTCTAACTTTTATTCCGGATCTTGCGTAGCGTATATACTCGACTCGGCAACACTCGGAATGAAGTGGAGCTCGCAATCCTTTGAACGTCTCCTGTGTGGCTTCACTCATCTGGTGTACACACGCGGCATGAAACGCGGCGCCCGCGAAAAGGGGCGTCGGTACGAGCAATGTGCGAGTATGTAAGGCATGGATGGTAACATAGAAAGAAACGTAATCATGTGCAACAACGGTATGGAGATGTAGAGCATATCGTAAGAGAAAGTATCTGTACATATGAGACATATCATGTGTCGGGGAGTAAAATTGTACATATGGATCATATCATGTAAAAGCGCAGCACATATGGAACATATCGTATGAAGCGTGTAACTGTGGTATGAGTGCCTCTTAAGGCGGAATCATGCATGCTTAATCTTTGCGCGGAACGTGCGGCCCGATCCGTATACTATCTTTGCGACGTGCGGCCCGATCCCATTTGTACATACATGTACGTATTCTTTCATTGAAAGCATCTCATTTTCATATATAAAGAAAATAGAACATACCATATTAGCGTCGACTCCGATCGTACAACCACTTATCCCGCGTCGGGCATCCGCGTCGGGACGATATCATATCGTTCTCAGGCGATCGGTGTTTGTGCGCCTATAAGCGCTGCCACTTTCCCCGTCTTCCCCATATACATATATATATATCATGTGCATATATCATGTAAGCATGCGGGAGAGCCCAAAGAAAAGTCATGTATCCGTAGAGTGACGTAAGGTCGGTAACCTCGATTATACTATGGAATAACCGGATCGTCATGTCTCACCTTGGAGGAACGATTATTTAAGGTGAGACTATCAACGAAGGGCAACGTAAGAGAACATAGAACATGTCATGTCAGATCATGCACTTTGGAACCTTTAAAATAGTCATTATTCGAAAATAGCTTAACATTTTCATATCGTCGTATCCATGGTAAGAACATATCCTTGACATATTCATCATAGACATCTTCTTATATCATCATCCTTGTCGTCATAAAATCATAGTCGTCGTTTTAGTCATGAAAACTATCAAACGTAAAACTTAGACTTTGGAGAAAATGAATATTTTTGAAAACATTTATAACTTTTAAGAAGAAATCATGTTTGAAATCATAAATTCTAACTTTTGAAAATAAGGTCGTTATGGGAGCATTTATAATATTTCATTATGTGATTCATGCCGTAGAAAGAAAAGGGATTAGCCTTAACATACTACGCCGCACCTTACTAGCCACGCTATCCATCCAAACTTGTTAGTCTACATTCAAGAGAGTTGACATAATCATTAGACTCATCCCCATATACTTATCTCAATTCTTCAAACAAATTCATTTATATCTGCCGAAATTTGGCGAAATCTCTCTGTAAATACACCATCCACGAGATCTTATAGAGCCCAAATCATCAACAACAAACCCGAGAATGGAACTCGGCCAAAGCGATAACAATGCTAGCAATTATTCTAGCAACAACACAGATTCAATTCAATTCCCATTAATACATACTTCCACCCGAAATCTCACAACACCACCAAAGTCAACAACGCATTACTTCCTTCCAAATTTATGAGTTATATCGACAATCCATATCAACAACCATGCATTAACTACATTACTCGTGCAATGCAAGAATTTAAGCTAATGCCGCATTGACTTCTTCAACATTCCGATAATGGTTATAACTTCACTTTAAGCCATCAAACCTTCACTTATCATTATGAAATTCACAATTCAACAACTAAAATATTAAATAAAGTCAATTCACTACCGAATCCTTCCAATTTCAATGGAAACAACAACAATACATTTCTTTCTCCCAAATTCATAAACTATACCAACGACAATTCAACAATACCAACATTAACCATAATATTTCCAACTTCAAAATACTTCATAAACATTCCATATGGTGTTTGTCCCATATTTCCATCACGAGAACCATTTTATAACGATTTTACAGCTCCTTCTCCGTAAATAAACCAATATTAACACAAATAGAAAGAGATTCATACCTTTCTCTCGATAATAATGATATATATTTACTCCTCCACCTTGAACTTAAGCCACAAAGCCTCGATATCTGCTTGATTTTGAAGTCGCAACTATCTGTTGTCTGGACCCGGAATTTGGGAATTATACCTGGTTTCCGGGCTAAAAGTTGGTGGTGGAAGGTTGGGGAATTTTCTAGAATATTTGGAATATTTTTTGGTCTGATTTTTTTGGCTGAAAATGAGGGGTTAAGCCCCTTTATAAAGCTGCCCGAAGTCACTGTAGCAGTACTGTAGCAGCCGACTTACTGTAGCAGTCACTGTTCATCCGCGGAAATTATTTCGAGACCTAAAACTTTTATACACCGATCTCTTTATTTGCATACCTGGATATGTCCAAAACTCCATACAATCTTGCATAACTTATTCAACATCCCAAACTTTTCCTTATTCCAAATTTACCCTTAACACTCCATACCAATGAAAAGATGAATATGCAACTTGTGCATTAAAACAAAAACAAAATCGGAAATTAAAAGTCTTATCCACAACTTGTCGCAATCAAACTTAAAATATTCCAACGTACAAAATACGGGATATAACATTGAGTTTGCTTATAATAATAGCTACCACTCCGGCCATCCGGATAGCCGTATAGAGGAGCTGCTGTATGGAAGGAAATGTAGGTCACCGGTTGGCTGGTTCGATGTTGGGGAAACTAAGTTGATTGGCCTAGATATGATCCAGCAAGCAGTGGATAAGGTGACACTCATTCGGGAACAGTTATTAGCAGCCCAGAGTCGACAGAAATTATATGCAGATAATCGACGTCGACACTTAGAGTTTCAGGTCGGTGATTGGGTATTCCTGAAAGTGTCACCCATGAAGGGTGTTATGAGATTCGGCAAAAAGGGAAAGCTCAGTCCGAGGTATATTGGGCCTTATCAGATTGTCCGTAAGGTAGGCCAGGTTACCTACGAATTAGACTTGCCAGCTGATTTGGGAGCAGTACATCCAGTATTCCACGTATCTATGCTTCGCAAATGCATTGGTGACCCTTCCAGAATATTTCCCATAGAGGATATCCGAAGATGAGAGGAGCTATCCTACGAGGAGCGACCTATGGCCATGCGGATCGTCGAGGTGAGAAGGTTGCGTAATAAAGATGTGGCTTCCATTAAGGTGTTGTGGCGGAACAATAATAGGGAAGAAATGACTGGGAAGGCTGAAGAGGAGATGAAGAGAAGTATCCCACTTATTTTCGGTGCGAAACGAAGTAATTTTAAATTCCTTAATTGGTTATGTTGATTGATGAATGAATTGTACGTGATAGCTATGAAAGAAACTCCCCCGGAATGCTTATAAGACTCTGTAGGGGTAGTTTAACATTCAAGGTCGAATGTTCTAAAGGGGGGGAGGATGTTATATCCCGTATTTTGTACATTGGGACAATCCGAGTTAACCATGATAAGTTAGGGACAAGACTATTCCGGGATACGAAGTAGAGACTTTTAACCACGATTTTGTTTTAAGGCATAAGTTGTTTATGATTTTATTGGCATGAGATATTAAGGGAAATTTGGAGTTAAAAGTGAATATTTAAAAGTTGAGAATTCATGAAATTAAAGGCCATGTTGGCCGTGTGGCATTGGTGTGGCTCCCACACATGGTTTGGCCAAATTTAATTGATCCAACCCATGTGTGGGCCATGGTACACTTGTATAATTCATATAAGTGTACAAAAGATGACTAATTAGTCACACTCTTCATCTTCCACACTTAGAAAATTTGAGAACCTTGGAGAACAAAAGTTGAAGACCATTCGGCCATGGTGGAAAAATTTGAGGTCCAAAAATATTGATCAAAAAATTATTTTCTTCTAGCAATTCCAACCATTGAAGGGTCCTTGTTAACGTGGAGTTCTTGTTGGAACAAACAAACCACTCGTTTTTATCATTTGCAACCCTAGCCAAGTTGTGAAGTTAAGAAGAAAAGGTAAGGGTTTAATCTTTCTTTACATATGTTATGAATGATTTGTGTATGTTGTAGTATGTGAAAATGGATGAAACTCATAAAATATTGCATGTTAAAGTTGAGCCGTGTGTATGGCTTGTAGCCGTGTAGGTGTGTGTTGTGTAGGAGTGATGAATTAATTCTATTTAGCATGTTTGGTTGTTGTAGTGTGTTGAAATGGATGAGAATCATGAAGTTGGTAGGTTGGGGTGGTGACCGAATATGGCCTCCCTTGTATGCCAAGGAATGAATTAATTTTGTGTAGTATTTTGGTTGTTAGTGTTATGGGTTCTATGTTGATAATGAAAATTTAATGATTCAAGTTGAAATTGTAAGTGTCGTGGGCTGATTTGGAAGTAACGTGATTTTAATGTAGATTTCATATTTATGAAAATGACATTGTTAACGTGTGGGTTGTTGATGTAATTCATGAATTTGGAAGAGAGGAACGTGTTGTTGTTGTTGTTCTCGGGTTTGGGATGGTTTCGGGTAGAATGGAGTGTTGGTTGGGTTGTTTTGAATGTTGTGCGGATTGTTTGAAGTGTTCTTGAATCGTGTTTGAATGATCTCGGATTAGTATTTGAACATGTGAGTGTGGATGTTGGCTTGAATGTATGTAGTTGAAATGAATATAATGGAATGTTGTTGAATTTTGTAGAAAAGAGTATTTAATGTTAGAATGCGTTTTGAATTGATTATTGATGTTGTAAACATGGTTGTTGGTATTGTTGTTGATGATTTGGCCGAGTTGAATTCTCGGGGTTATTGAATTTATAGGGGAAATGCTGCCCAAATTTCTGTAGAATTAAGTGTTAGTTTGGGATTGAATCCCTAAGTGTCTATAGCTAATGTTTGGTATGTAATGACGTTATTGTAGATCTTGGGGAGCCCGAGACTTAGGTTTGGATTAGCTTTGAGAGCGGACGAGGTATGTAAAGCCTAACCTTTCCTTCTTTTGGCATGTCTTAGTTGTAAGTAGGCTATGACACGAGCCTCGGGGTAACTCTATTCTTGCAATCCGATCATGTCTACGATTCTTATTTGCCTCTTAATGTTGGCCTTCTTAATGTAGTAGAATTATGGCCCTTATGTCTTTGATATGATTGGATTTCAAATGTTGTATAAAGATTTTTGTCCTTAATGGACTCTATGTCTAATAACGGCCGTAACTTTCGTAGACAGAACCGGATCGCCTCGATATGCTCGTAGGAGGTTCGGTAGCGTATAATGACTCTAATTTTCATAGGCGGGCTCGGATTGGGTTGATACTTGTCTGTGGGTCCCACGAATTTCCTTTGTATAGTTCTGACGACTTTTGAAAGAACTTAGTATGGCTATCATCCCGACCCCCGAGTATGGTTAGTCTATTTATTTATGGAGTCTGTAATGATGATTTTATGCATATGGTTACTCACGACTCTGCTCGTGCATCTTGTTGTATCTTTCGCCGAGTCCCGGGCCGGTTATGTTGTCGTGCGCACTGTGTTATATTCCGGAGTATGATGTGTTACGGTTCACCGAGCTCCTCGCTAGAGAGCCGGGTTCTGTTTATATTTTGGTGTTATGATGTGTTATGGCGTTATGAGGTGTTATGGGATATGCCGGGTTACGGAGATATGAAACCTTCTGGTGTTATGCTGTGTTATGGCGCCAGATGACGGGGTGGCGACCATGTTCCCTGAGCCCCATGCATGATTGATGTTTCGAAACTAAATATTTTGGTATTTTGCATATTGTACTTATTTACTGTACTTCTGGTTCCCGTTATGATTCCTGTTTACTGTATTTCCTGCTTTGCATACTCAGTACATATTCCGTACTGACCCCCTTTCTTCGGGGGCTGCGTTTCATGCCCGCAGGTACAGACGCCCATCTTGGTGATTCGCCAGTCTAGGACACCTATTCTGCTACTTTGGAGTGCTCCTTTGTTCCGGAGCCTATATTTTGGTACATATTCTTCCGTTGCATATGTATATGTTTATTCAGGGGTACGGCGGGGCCCTGTCCCGTCATATGATTCTGTTGTTACTCTTAGAGGTCTGTAGACATATATGTGGGTTATGTATATTACTGTTCAGATGTGTTTGTATGTTTTATGTTTTGAGTGGTCCCATTCGCCGCGGCGGATATATGCTCGTCCATGCGATAATTTGGAGATTACGTATGATCTTTGTATATGTGTAAGTAGTTGTATGCCGATTCTGATTAATGAGTGTGTACGAGTGCCCAGCTCGGGCACCAGTCACGGCCTACGGGGTTGGGTCGTGACAGACAGGATCTTGAGTCCTCCCCAGATGTGGTTATAGGTACATTGTCTGTATTTTCTCATGATGTGTATGCATTGATAGATCTGGGTTCCACTTTATCTTATATTACTCCATATGTTGCTGGTCGTATTAGGGTAAAACCCGAGCTAATTAAACCTTTTGAGGTATCTACTCTGGTTGGTGATCCCGTGATAGCTAGACAAGCATATAAAGATTGTGTAATTGTGATATGTGATCGCCAAACTAAAGCTGATTTAGTTGAGTTGGAAATGTTAGATTTCGATGTGATTATGGGTATGGATTGGTTGGCCTCATATTATGCTAATGTTGATTGCCGGATGAAAGTAGTTCGATTTCAATTCCCGGGAGAGTCCGTGCTTGAATGGAAAGGTAACACAGCATCTCCAAGAGGTAGGTTTATTTCCTACCTTAAGGCAAGGAAGATGATAGCTAAGGGCTGTAGTTATCACTTAGTCCGAGTTCATGATACCGAAGCAAAGTCACTAGTTTTTCAATTCGTTCCGATAGTGAATGAATTTCCGGATGTATTTCCAGATGAACTTCCAGGCCTTCCTCCGTAAAAGAGAAATTGACTTTGCCATTGATGTGTTGCCGGATACCAAGCCTATTTCTATTCCTCCCTATCGAATGGCTCCAGCAGAATTGAAAGAACTAAAGGCGCAGTTGAAAGATTTGCTCGAGAAGGGGTATATTAGACCCAGTTCATCACCGTGGAGAGCACCAGTCTTATTTGTGAGAAAGAAAGATGGCTACCTACGAAGACTGCATTTAGGACCCGATACGGGCATTATGAGTTTAGAGTGATGTCTTTTGGGCTGACCAATGCTCCAGCAGTATTTATGGCTTTGATGAACCGAGTGTTCAAACCATTCCTAAATATGTTCGTGATTGTACTTATCGATGATATTCTGGTCTATTCATGATTAGAAAAGGAGCATGCGTAACCATTTGAGGACGGTACTTAGGTGCTCCGGCACTTGTGTTGTATGCTAAGTTCTTTAAATGTGAATTCCGGTTGACTTCGGTAGCATTCTTGGGGAATATTATTGGAGCGATGGCATTCGGGTAGATACACGTAAGATTGAGTCGTAAAGACTTGGCCTAGACCTACGACACCTACTGAGGTACGCAGTTTTCTGGGGCTAGCAGGATATTATAGGAGATTCGTAGAGAAGTTTGCCTCGATTTCAGCGCCTTTAACAAGGCTACCTCAGAAGGAAGCCAAGTTCCAGTAGACTGATGCTTGTGAGCAAAGCTTCCAGTTGCTGAAGGACAAGTTGACTAAAGTGTCACGACCCAACCCCGTAGGCCGCGACTAGCGCCCGAGCTGGGCACTCGTACACATCTGTCCACTATAATCATACCATAGCAAACATAATAGGAACTTAAACTTACAGAAAAGCACGGCGTCGCGTATACATATATTGTCACGACCCGACTAGGGGCCGCGACGGGTACCCGATATTTGTACCGAGCACCCCTTATCTCGTGTCATACTCTTACTACTAAGTGGGCCACATGAGTTACACCGTTATTTTTTTTTTCACTAATAACATTATTATAAGCATGTACTAATAAACTTTACTAATTTAATATACATCGACGGGGACAACCAACGTTAGAACACATCTAATTATACATATCTGTCTACGAGCCTCTAAACATAGTACATATATACATAAGAAGGGCCGAGCGCTGCCGTGCCCGAATATGTACACAAAATAGTACCAAGAAACTGAGGCTCCGAACAAGCGGAGCCGCCAATGTACCGCCGATAGAGCTCCTAGGGACCAAACTGTCTCGCCCGCTCACCGCGTGGCATGAACCGCGCCGTCCACGAAGGGACGTCGACGAGTAACGTACCGAGTATGTAAGGCATGAATAATAATAATATATGGAAAATATAGAACAGGGATAATGACATAAGAGAAATATAAAGCCTGTCATGAAGTAGAAAAATAACCTGTACATATAAGTGCCCTTTGGCGGATACCATGCATGCTTAGCGCTGCGGAACGTGCAGCCCGATCCATATGTTCATATACTATAACATATTGTTCGCGGGAACGTGCGGCCCGTTCCATATACATATATTACTTTACTTTCTTAGGAAGACATTTCTCTTCATATATATAGAAAATAGAATATATCATATTGCCGAGGCGTCGGCTCCGATCCATTTAGCCATATATCCCGCGTCGGGCATCCGCGTCCGGGACGATACTACGTATCATACTCAACCGATCGGTGGCTATGCGTCTATAGCGCCTTCCCTTTCCCAATCTTCCCCGTATACATGTACATATACTTATAACATATAAACAGCATGCATGAGAGCTCAAAGAAAATCATGTCCGTATCGGAGTGACATAAGGTCGGTAGCCTCCGATTATCTTATGGAATAACCATGGTCACTTTGTCTCGCCTTGGAGGAACTAGTACTATAAGGCAAGACTATAAATGAAGAGTAGTATTAAGAGAAGACATATAACAAGATCACAAACCTCATAAGGTGTCAACTTGTATTCTTGAAATCTTTAGAAAGTAGAGTCATGTTCAAAGAAATAAGATTGAGGATTAGGAACTAACTCTATTTTATCATGTTCATATTGAGTCCATAATTCGAGATTTTCAACTATGAAACCATGTTCGTCATAATCATCACAAAAATATTCTCATTAAAATAGTTGCAATACTTATCGTTCCATAAACGAAACAATTAAGAAAATCCGGGAATAACGGGCCCACCTCGGGTCAAATGAGGTGGCGTACACGATTTACATACGTTACATTTCATGACGTCACTTGTGAGAGTTTTAAGGTAGTCGGGTCCTATTTGTGCAAGTTCTAGATGTTTAGGCAATTTTTCAACATTTCATACAATATTTAATTCAATTCTACTTTGAATGAAAAAGCGGTCAACTTCAAACTTGGATTTCTAGGAATAGGATTGTCCCGAGGCTCGTATTCAAACCTATTATGTCTAAGACATGCCAAAGAAGGAAGAGTTCCTTACATACCTTTTTCGCTTTTACACGACTCCAAATTCAAGTTCCAAGTTCGCCAAAATCTACAATTTGGTCACAATTACCAAATGTTAATTGTAAGGCTTTAAGATTTTAATCTTAATCAATACTTGTCTACAAAAATTTGGGCAAAGCATCTCCCTATACATACAACATCCCCGAGATTTAACTCGGCTCAAATTAGCAGAACCATACCAACAACAATACCAACAACATCAACAACCGACTAGAAATGCATTCTAACATAAATAGTCTTCTTTTCCAAATAATGCAACAACTTCCAATCCAACTTTGCACTTTCAAATCAATATTAATATTTTCATGTTTATATACTAATTTAAGATCATTCAAACATAGGCCAAGAATATTCCAAGCCATATATCCAATATTCAACAATTCCATCAATTCCATATTCCATCCAAAATTCCTACATATACAACAAAACCATCACAACACATTTTCTACTCTCAAATTCATAATCAACAACAACAATCCACACTTTAACAACTTCATTTCCATAATATCATAAGATCATACTAAAATGACATAATCTTCTACAATCAATTTCAATGCCAACTTAAACCATTTAACCTTCATTTACATCATAAGGATCACCACAACACAACTAACACATTAAACAAAATTAATCCATTTCCATTCTACTTCCATCACTACAAGAAAAATGGGTTTTAACGACCACTTTTTAACGACGGGATATGAATCCAGTCGTTATTTGCATAATTATAGCGACCAATTTTTTTCCGGTCAGATTTTAATTCACCATTAACAAGGGGATAAAATTCAATCGTTAAAAAATAAAATATCCGGTCGTTAAAATTAATTAACCCAAAAAAAAGGCGCTAGATTTTCCCACAATTTTCCCCAACCCACGTACCGAACGCCATAATCCCCAACCCACCATCTTGTGCCCCCCCCCCCCCCCCCCGCACCCTAACCCAGAAGCCTAAACAAAAGAAAAAAAACTCTGTCAGAACAGATCGTCGAGAACACGAGAACAGTTGCAATCGGTGAAATTTGAGAATCGAATATTTACAGAATTCTAGTTTGGAAGCTCTCTTTAGGTTTCCATCTCTTCTCTCATCAAGGTATCATAGTATTTTTGTTGCCAAGAGCAAAATTGAGTTACAAGCTTACAAATTAGAGGTAATTTTTTAACTTTCTCAGTTGTGTAGTTCACCAAATTGGGCCTCTCTTACAATTCATGTCATCCTCCGTTTTAACAACCCTACATTTCACGATTTTTTTTTAAAAAAAGAAGAAGAAATTAGTGATAATAAGAAAAATTAGGATTAAATTGTGGCATTGATTTCAGATCCTTTGTCTATAGCAACTGTGATGTGGCATTAGAAGGTGTTTTGTTTCTGCTAATATGGTAGTTGTGGTAATTGTATCATTGAAGAATTGCTTGTGATTGAGTTGTGCTACTGTTTTGGTTGGCTGTTAGCGTTGGTTTTTGGCTATTTTCCATTGTCATAGTCTACTTATTTACACTGGGTATGTTGTTATTGTTGTTCTATAATCTACTTATTTATGATCGACCAGTTTGAAACCTGGAGAAAAAACAATTTAATAGCGAATGCCTTTGCAACTACCTTGAACCGAACTTTAAACAATAAAGATCCTAGTGTAAAGCTTGAATTGTTAAATGTAATAACCTATGGAACTTGTGAAGGGTGGATAGAATATTAGTAGTTGTAGAAGCATGTCAAACATTTTGAGTTCATAATTGAATGTGGACCTAAATTACGTAATTTGGTCCTTCCCTGCCAGTTGAGTTCTTTTTGCTTTTGATTGCTTTCTAATGATGAGACCAAGTTGCTTTTCAATTTAGTAAACCAGTTGCAATGCCGTGTTAACATGAGGTGTTTTTTATTTTGTCTTTCTCCAACTCATGTGTATTTGAGTGTTGTTTCAAAACGGAGAAGTTCTAGCTTGAGAGGATGTATCATAAGAAGATGAACCATTGACAATTTGCTGTAAATTTTCTTACTAAATTCCTTGTTGCTCACATGTCTGCCTTTAGTTAAAAGTTTTTAGCAGCTGATTAAAGTCATACAAGTCTTTGGTCATTCCGTATGCTTTTATTTCATCTACTAGTTGTAGTTATTCTGTAATATGCTCCCTACATGTCTGTCACAATCTCGAATTATTTGGAGAAAACATGTAGTTGGAGAAGTTATGTTCTCTCGCAGATATTTCTTGGTATCATGAACGAATTATCAGATTGAACCAAAAAAAATAAGAGGACATGGAGTATTCTGTACGTTGGCTAGACAGAGGAGGCAATAGTTGAAGTTTCTATACTGCTTCATCCTTGATTTGTCTATTCATTTTTGAAATAGAAGCTTCCACATAAAGTATTTTACAGTTAATATTTTTGCCTTTGTAACGGTTATTCTATTATTCTATGGTAGGCAGGGGCGGAGCCACCTTAGGGGAAACAGTGTCACGGGGCACCGCTTCGTCGAAATTTTTCACTGTGCATATATGAAATTCATATTTTCCTGGACGGCTAAGTGAACCAATAGATGAATCTCCATTTTCATATCTTTCTCGGAACATCCAGCAATTGCTAGCTCACTGGTCGGGCACTTCCCTTTTCTAGTTAAGGTCGTAGTGTGTTGTCATGTATTAGGAATAGTCGAAGTGCTATTTGGCATCCCTTTTCCTATTGAAAACGTACTGAATTATTTTCTGGTGTGGCTTAATAATGCTATGTTTTTTGGTTAGATTAGATTGACTTGAATCCGTCAAAATCTCAAAAGTATGAAATGGAATCAACTTTGAAGGCTGCGAAACATTCATTCATTCCACCTGGTGCCTTAGCAAGAGGACAAGGGAAAAGCTTTAGAGCTTTGAGTTTAGTAAGAGTAAATACTGAACAAAGACCTCCGATTGGCAAAAGTAACAAGTGTAATACAGCAACTTCTTATCTGAATGAGCTAGCTCAGAATGAGAGTCTTGCACGCTCCTGGTTTTGATCCATAGGAAGACTATGTTTCCCTCTCTCAAGAAGCTGAACTGATGCAAACACTCAGAGAAACGAAATAAGTATTTTATTGTCTCATTTTGTAATCTACTTTTGTTGTTATCGGACTGGAACTTTTTTTATGATTGACTCAAATTGAAATCTGCAGGTCCATGTGAACCTTAAAAGGCAAAAAATGTGAGAGTGTCGATCAGGTGCAGAACTCAAAGCTGGAGTAATGTTGAGCGTCACTTTTTACCACAATCGAATTGTTGGGAAGCATCATGCCTCAGCGAGACACTTAGCTATATTAGTTAATGATCGTAATATGTGTCCATTGCGCGTACATTAATGGGCGGACATCGAGGATTATAAGCTGGATCACATGTGGGCAGCTGCGACTATAAGGATTTAAAACATGAGTTTTTTGTTTTGCCTTCTCCTTTTTCTTTTACAAATGAAAACGAAATACTTGTGAGCTTATATCATTGTGTTTGTTGGGTTATTTTCTGTTTGATTTGTCAGAATCTATAAAGAAAATAGTTGATATGCTATATTGGACTTGTGAAACTCAGTGTTATTAAAAGCGCTCGCTTCATCGCCTAAAGCATTGAGGTAAGGCGACTGGCTTGTGCTTCAGAAGGCTGAGGCGACGCTGGTAGAAAGAAGGGACTCTTCTCCTCAAGAAGATCGAAGTGGAGGAGAAGCGAGAAGCATGCGCTTCGTTTATTTTAATAAAAAGTTGACTTTAAACAGAAAAGGATTCAACTTTCTTACTAGTTTTGCTGTTCTCTTCCTTGGTCTGGTTTCTATACTTCAAGCTACAGGTATGATTATTTCTTCTTCTTCCCCTCCTCCTCTTCTTTTCTTCGTCTCGCCTCTAATATCGTCGCTGCTGCTGTTTTTTTTCTCTCTTTTCTTTTCTTTTATCTTATGTCGCTGCTACTGCAGCGTTTTTTCTCCTCTTCTTCTTTTCTCTTTTCTGATATCACTGCTGCTGCTGCTTTTTTTTCTTTCTCTTCTATTCTCTGATCTAATATCGCTGCTACTGCAATATGAGCATCATGGTGACAAATGCAAGGTTCAATATTTTTGCCTATATATATTAGAATACTTGTCCATGATGCAACTTCTATGTTGACATTTAATTCTTTTTATTTTGAGAATTTGCAGCCTGTTAGTTGGATAGTAGTGCATCCACTATCCTGGCTATCAAAGATGTGGAGATAGCTTGTTCTCTGCACTGAATTTGAGTTCCATTATATTCTCATGAAGTAAGCTCATCTCTTATCCCTATTTGTACGGTGTATTTTGGCATAAGCAGGACTTGAGGATTATGTTACCACTATATAATAATGGAGGTGAATCATGATCGTAGAAAATTCTTATGCTATTGGTACTCCGTCTGCATTACTGCATTTTGGATCATAGTACATAGTTGGTACTAATTCCTAATATTGTGGTCTTCTCTTTTTTTCTTTCATAAGTTTAGTCTTTGCTAATAAACTGACATAAATTTGAAACTTTTAATAGGTCAAGAATTTGAAGACTGAGATAAGTTTGGCGGTGACATGTTTTTTTATGGTTATTCTATAATTAGTTACTTCTTAGTGTTTCTCTTTTCTACTTTAAGTGGCTCTTGTTATTAAATCTCATCCATAGAGGTTAGAATAGTCTACACTTTACATAAAGTGCGTTGTTTCATCTTATTTGTTGTGTCATCTGCTTGAGCATGCCTCTACTTTTATTATTTCAAATTTATTTTCTGGATACAAAAGTAATTCATCCTTTGTCATGTATATAACACATCCATTTGTAATTTTTTCAGATTTGGAAAACTGGAAAATGATGTCCGGTATCATTCAATTTATACCAGGTTCTACAATAACATGCCTTCTATACCAAAGCTGATTCCTTAAACATATTAGTAGAAGTAACTCACTTTCTAATAACAGGAGTATCTGGTTTCCAATCTTCTGTGTAAAGAGTTTCTCCAGTAGTTTTTTGGTAGTATTGAAAACAACTGATAGAATATGTTTCATTATTTCATATTCTTACCGATTCCTTTTGATCCTAGGCTTCAGAATCTGTGATGCGAAACCAAGTCCTTTGAATTGTTTTAAGTTGATGTACTTATTAAAGTTTTGTGATTTGTTGCTATGTGAAGATAATGAGTATGGATAAGGTAGAAGAGTCATGATTATACTATTCATTAAATAAAATACAGATGTCATGATATTTTTATTACTAAACCTATATGAAAAGTGGTTTAGGTCCTGTTTAGGAGATTTTCTCATTAGTTGCTCTAATTTGATGGAATAAAGTTATGTATGAGGTTGCATACTTGGAACTAAAAGCTGGACATCAATCAATCAGGGGAATCTTGAATTAGAATTTTGATACTCTAGAGCTTGAGCTTTACGAGATAGAGAATCCTTTTCTCTTGGCTTGCACATTCTTTTGCCTATCTATTAGGAGTTTTGTTACTATATTGAGATGACCTTTCTTCTTTTAACAGATCAAGATTTACAATATACAAGCTGGATTCTAAAGAACTGGACTGCTACCCTTGAAGAAAGTGCAGAACAATTGAAGCAATCTACTTTGGTTTTGTTACAATCTGTTTAGAAATGTCACATTTGTAAAAGCTATAATTTTATTCTCTTTTGTTTGGAGTTGACAAATATAATGTCATGTAATCTGAATGTGTATATTTTTATATTTTTTTAGTAATGTGATGATTTATTTATTTTTTCAAGTATCCAATAATTTTTATTAAAAGCACCTGTAACAATTGGATTTGTTGGGCGTTAATGTCTTCAATGTACGAATCGGTATCATACAACAATATACATATAGCCCTTACATATATAGTAGTAGTTAATTGTTTTTAACGACTACACCGGTGTGTCAACTAGCGAAGGGAAAATTTTGTCGCCAAAAGTTAGGTTTTACGATCGGTATTTGTCTTGTCGCTAAAGGATATTTAACAACCGGACTTGAAACCCGGTCGTTAACTTTTAACGACGGAGCTTTTAATGACCGGTGTTTAAAAAAAAATCGGGTTTTTTCTCGGGGTCGTTATTAACCTATGAGCGACCGATTTAGTCTTTTAACGACCGGATTTCCCATCGCTAAAGACCTTTTTTCTTGTAGTGCATACACCACACGGCTATATTCCATATTTCCAACCTCAACCAAAGTCATTCAACTTCCATTTTCAATATGAATTCCACCATAACCACAACTAGAATACAACATAAAATTCAACTCATATTATCTATACAACAATATACATATACGGCCACTTACATATATGAACACCCACTTTGCAAACTTCCATATTTCCATAAATTCTACTCATTTCTACATTCTACAACATAAACAAACCTTCATAACATGATAAAAAGGAATTAATTCTTACTTTTTCTCCAAACTTCTTCACTTGACTAAGGTGTTAAATTGATGAAACAAGTGCCCTTTTTTTCCAAAATAACTACACCAAGTTTTAAAGGACCCTTGAATTAGTAGGAATACCACAAGAAAATAATTTTTGGGAGAATATTTTAAGGGGTGAATTTTCTTGAGAGTCATGGCATCCGTATGGCCTTCAATTTTTGCTCTTCTTGTTTAGTTTTTCTCCTTCTCAACGTGTGTATATGTGTGTGTCTCTTGAAAGTTCCATGACTAAGACCCCTTTATATTTAATTTGTCACATGGAAAATAATTAAAACCCATGGGCTTGGGTCCTTTTTTATGGACCATGGCCGGATGGCCCTCATTGGGCCTCTTTTTCTCTCTCTCTTTTTTTGTCATGGGCCTAACCCATAAAGGCGTATGGCTAATGTTAATGTACTCGGCGTTATGTAGATCTTGGCGTACCCGAAGCTTGAAGGTTGGCCCCGAGGTATTGGGCCTAGCCCACCGACCTTCGACCTTAAACGTCCATATCGCCTTGTACCGACGTCACACTGGGAACCCACGATCTATGGTTGGAAAGCTAATTCAATTATCTACAACTTCTATTTCTTGGTATTTTTCCAAATTCCAAACTTATAATAATTCCGGTGTGATCTTTGTGTTACGGTTCCCTGGGTTCCTGCGAGGACCGGGTTAGTTTGGTGTGATGCTGTGTTCATGGCGTTACGGATGGCTATGATGTGTTACGGGGATTTATTCGGGTTACGGAGATATGAAATCCTTACGGCGTGATCTTCGTGGCGTGGCGCCAACGACAGGCGGGCGACCACCGTTCTAAGAGCCTTTGCATGAACTATATTTTTAAACAAATGTTTTAATATTTTGCATATCATATCTACTTTTGTATGTTGCCATTATGATTACGTATTCTGTTTACACTCGGTACCTATTCCGCATCTTGACCCCTCTCTTCGGGGGGTCGCGTTTGCCCGGCAGTGTACCGACGTTCGGTCCGAGGATCCACCCGCCTAGGCATCTACTACCTTTGAGAGCGCTCCTTCGTCCGGGAGCCTATATTTGGTATATACACTTTTCGATGCATATGTACATATTTATTCGGGTACGGGGCCCTGTCCCGTCATATGATTTTGTTACTCTGTTTAGTTTAGAGGTCTGTGGACATGTCTGTGGGTAAGGTTACGTCTGTACAGCTATATGTATGTGTTATGTGTTTTTGGGCGGTCCTCCCGCCGCGGCAGCCTAGTTGGCTTGCCTCTGTGTATGCTATGAGATTCTGTACGTTATGACGTATGTTTGCTATTCTGCGATAATCTGACGCCATATGTGATTATGTATGATTATGCGTGGTAGTATGTCAATTCTGAGTATTAAGTGCGTACGAGTGTCCAACTCGGACATTAGTCACGGCCTACGGGGTTGGGTCGTGACATATGGCTGGGGCATACCTGGCTAAAGAATTAAAACGAAGACTATATTCCCTGACACTCATATTTCCCTGCTTGAGATTCAAGAACATATTGGCTCGAGCCCGTCGAACCTCCGGTGGTAAGAATGTCGCAGAATGCTTCGGTGAACTCTGGCCGAACCGGGGGAGGCGCATTTGCTCCCCTCGAAGATATCCAGTTAGTATACCACTGAACTGCTACATCCCGCAACCTGTATGAAGCCAATTCCACTGACTCTGTATCCGAAGCATGTATGTCACGACCCAGCCCCGTGGGCCGCGACTAGCGCCCGAACTGGGCGCCCGTACGTACTAACACACAGTATCACGTATGTTAACAAGGAAATCAATAAGGTAACAACTCAAATATTTTAGAAAATCCGGGCAGAGTTTCCTCTGTTTTTCCTACTAACCAAAATTAACCTGTACTCAGAAGATACCAACATATTCACATACACATATATGGCGGGCGGCAAAGTGCCGCGGTGGATAACCGCCTAAACAGATATCACATACCCATACCGTACGCCGGAACCATAACCCACATTCTATGTCTACGGGCCTACATGACGAGAATCGTAACGTACGAGCATATGACGGGACGTGGCCCCGCCGTACCCCGAACAAATATACACACAAGTGTAACAAAGAGATCGTGCAAAACGGAGCTCGGACAAGGGAGCTCTTCAAAACAAATTGACGGGGACCCTAGGTCGTGCTCGCCTCAACGTATATCTACGCACACGCGGCATGAACGCGGCCTTCGAAAGCGGGGTCGTACGAGATATGTACCGAGTATGTAAAGTGCTAAACATAATAGTCGAATCATACGGAGATAAAGAGAACGTAAAAGTAATACAGTAATCAGATCTCATAACGCTTACCTGGAACATAAATCGTGCTTTTCCTAATCACAATTAAAGAAAACATCGTGAGCAAATGCAAGCATAATGTGCCCCGCCCTATAATGAGGGGCGCGGTAAATAAAATCATCATGTACATCGTAACGTGCCCGCCCCCTGCAGGAGGGACGCGGTGAGAGGAATCATCATATGCCATCCGGCCACCTCCCCGTCATCACATCATCATCATACATACGTACATACATATATAGATATAACATGCCCGCCCTACAGTGAGGGCGCGGTGAATAAATGCGATTGGAATTGCACGAACACATGCCCCGGCCCGGACGCGGGAAAGATGTCATAATAGTCCGCACGAGCGAGTAGTGAGATAACCATATGCATATAAACAAATAAGTAAACAAATTATTTTTCAAAAAACTCGACGGGACAATTACATTTGCGTCCTTCGAAAGTGTAGAAACGAATCCGAATTAATCAAAATTGTGTACAAAAGTTACGAACTTCGGAGTCATTCTTACGAGTCAACTATATCAAAATATGTTGTAGCATTCGATGGGACAATCAAAACAATCATCGTACTTGCATACTACTTAAAATAATTCAATTAAGTCAACATAACAAAAATCTCGGGAACTAGGGGCCCACCTCGGGTCAAATGAGGCGGCGTACACGATTTACGTATAATACGTCTCATGACATTGCTTATGAGAGTTTTTAGGGTAATCGGATCCTATCCATGCAAGTTCTAGGCGTTCGGACAATTCTTTCAACTATTCATGAGCATTTGATTCAATTCTACCGAATGAATAGTAGCCAATTTCAATGTCGGATTTCTAGAATTGAGTGATCCCCGAGACACGTATTCAAGCCTATTACATCTAGGACATGCCAAAGAAAGGAGAGGTAAGCCTTACATACCTTACGGATGACTTGCGCTCGCTTAAACTCAAATCCCGTTTCGTCGTAATTATGCAAATGGTCACTTTTACCAATTACTATTCATAAGACTTGAAATTTCAATCTTGAACTAATACTTGTCTACCGGAATTCCGGCGGCACCTCCCCTATAAATACAACACCCCGAGAATTAAACTCGGCTCAAAACAAGCAACAACAAACCAACAACAACATCAACAATCCTCAACAACACCAATGATCGCCATAAACACATAATAACATATAGTCTTTCTTTCCACATAATGTCACAACTTCTACTCCAACTTCATACTTCAACTATTATCAACATTTTCATATTCATGTACTAACTCAAAACCATTCAAACCATATGCAAAAACACTTTAAGCAATTCATACAATCTTTCAAATAATCCAAACATTATTCCATTGCACCCAAAATGGTCCTCAAACCCGAAAAACAACATCAATTATACTCTTTTCTTCCAAATTCATGATTTACATCATTAATCCACATACTAACAAAGCAATATTCATAAATGCAAAAATTACATAAAATCCACATAAGTTCCCAAGTCATGCCATAATCAACATAACATCATTCTAAGTCATCCAACTTGCAATTTTTCCATATAAAATCCATAACGACGACCACGAAAACGCTAACGACGATTTGTTCATTCCCAATTACACAAGGGGGCCATTCGGCTAACACCTAATGCACACACAAAAATGATTTTCAATCTTTTCTTCACTCCACAACCATCAAAACATGCTAACTAACATTAATTCATCACTTATACTTCAATACACATACACATGGCCAAGACTACTATGCACGGCCAACCTCAACTTTTGCTCTCAACATGAATTTCTTCCATTTTAGCATACAACAACACATATACACCATCTATAACACAAGAAAACAAGATTAAAACTCACCTTTCTTCTTCACTTCTTAACTTGACCAAAGTTGGTCGTTAGAGAAAACGAACGGATTATTCTCCGAAACAACAACGCCACGTTACTTAGCACCCTTGAATTAGCAACTTTGCTTGAAGAGATAATTTTTTTGATGGCTAGAAATTGGTCTTGCTTTTTCTCCCTTGTGGCCGTGTAACCCTTCTTTTCTTTCTCCTTGTGTCTTCTCTAAGTTTCTTGAAAATTCTATAAGATGAAAATGATAGAATGATCCCTTAAGTCATCCTTTAATTGCAAATATTAGCCAACCATGTGGCCATGGCCCACCCCCAAGGTGGCCGGCCACATGGCCTCTAATTTTAAATTTTTCTTTTCTTTTCTTGAATTGTCAACTTTCCCAAAATAGTCCACTTACTAAAAATGGAAAATTCCTCCAAATGTTTCTCCAACATTTCCGAGACATTAAAATCATACACAATTTAAACCTTTAAAACAAACGAAAGTCTCTCGGGATTGCCTTGTCCCTATCTTCTCATAATTCACACAAGTTGTCCCGTTGTTCAAAATACGGGATATAACAATGTATGATCCTCAGTGTCCTCAGCATCTCATCTATAAAGTTCTGCGGGTCTTCCTCTGGTTTCGATCCATAAAACTCCGGAGGTTTCAGGGTGATAAAATCACGGGCTCTTGCACTCACCGCCCTGTCTCCCTGGCCCTCATCTTGCCGCTGAGCTTGTGCAGCAACTAGCTGGGTCAGCAACTGAATAGCCTCGCCGCCGTGCGGGCCGGAGGCTGGCGGCGGTGGGAACCGGTGGTGCTAGGCCGAGCCGGGACTCTCCCCGCTCTCCGCCGTACGGGGGAAGCATGAAAAGTCTGAGGAGGAGCCTCGTTATGAGACTCGCCTTCTTCTACCTCCGCCGGTGGCTCCTGTCCAACTCTTCTCCCAGCCACCGTCTTGCCCTTCTGGGCCGCCGTAGCTTTCCTCGTCACCGCGTGCGAAACCATAACACAAAGATTAAGAAAAGAATATAAGCACTGGTAACATAGTTCTATCGCACGATCTAGAGTACAAAGAAGGTCACATTTCCTAAATGCCCTGCAGCCTCCTGTCTAAGTGTGGCGCGCTACACACCCATAAACAGGACTCTACTGGACACGACTCGTAGACAAACCCCTAGGACGAGCGCTCGATACCACACATCACGACCCGACTAGGGCCGCGACGGGTACCGATATTTGTACCGAGCACCCCTTATCTCGTGTCATACTCTTACTACTAAGTGGGCCACATGAGTTACACCGTTATTTTTTTTTCACTAATAACATTATTATAAGCATGTACTAATAAACTTTACTAATTTAATATACATCGACGGGGACAACCAACGTTAGAACACATCTAATTATACATATACGTTCTACGAGCCTCTAAACATAGTACATATATACATAAGAAGGGCCGAGCGTTGCCGTGCCCGAATATGTACACAAAATAGTACCAAGAACCGAGGCTCCGAACAACCGGGAGCGCCGCCAATGTACCGCCGATAGAGCTCCTAGGGACCAAACCTCCGTTCGCCGCTCACTCGCGTGGCATGAACCGCGGCGTCCACACAGGACGTCAGTACGAGTAACGTACCGAGTATGTAAGGCATGAATAATAATAATATATGGAAAATATAGAACAGGGATAATGACATAAGAGAAATATAAAGCCTGTCATGAAGTAGAAAAATAACTTTTTGTACATATAAGTGCCCTTTGGCGGATACCATGCATGCTTAGCGCTGCGGAACGTGCAGCCCGATCCATATGTACATATACTATAACATATTGCACGCGAACGTGCAGGCCCGTTCCATATACATATATTACTTTATTTTCTTAGGAAGACATTTCTCTTCATATATATAGAAAATAGAACATATCATATTGCCGAGGCGTCGGCTCCGATCCATTTAGCAATATATCCCGCGTCCGGGCATCCCGCGTCCGGGATGATACTACGTATCATACTCCAACTGATCAGGTGGCTATGCGTCTATAGCGCCTTCCCTTTCCCAATATTCCCCATATACATGTACATATACTTATAACATATAAGGCATGCATGAGAGCTCAAAGAAAAATCATGTCCCGGGTACATAAGGTCGGTAGCCTCCGATTATCTTATGGAATAACCATGGTCACTTTGTCTCGCCTTGGAGGAACTAGTACTATAAGGCAAGACTATAAATGAAGAGTAGTATTAAGAGAAGACATATAATAAGATCACAAACCTTATAAGGTGTCAACTTGTATTCTTGAAATCTTTAGAAAGTAGAGTCATGTTCAAAGAAATAAGATTGAGGATTAGGAACTAACTCTATTTTATCATGTTCATATTGAGTCCATAATTCGAGATTTTCAACTATGAAACCATGTTCATCATAATCATCACAAAAATATTCTCATTAAAATAGTTGCAATACTTATCGTTCGATAAACGAAACAATTAAAAAAAATTCAGGAATAACGGGCCCATATCGGGTCAAATGAGGTGGCGTACACGATTTACATACGTTACATTTCATGACGTCACTTGTGAGAGTTTTAAGGTAGTCGGGTCCTATTTGTGCAAGTTCTAGATGTTTAGGCAATTTTTCAACATTTCATACAATATTTAATTCAATTCTACTGAATGAAAAAGGTCAATCTTCAAACTTGATTTCTAGGAATAGGATTGTCCCGAGGCTCGTATTCAAACCTATTATGTCTAAGACATGCTAAAGAAGGAAGAGTGAAGCCTTACATACCTTTTTCGCTTCTTACACGACTCCAAATTCAACTTCCAAGTTCGCCAAAATCTACAATTTGGTCACAATTACCAAATGTTAATTGTAAGGCTTTAAGATTTTAATCTTAATCAATACTTGTCTACAAAAATTTGGGCAGCATCTCCCCTATACATACAACATCCCCAGATTTAACTGCCTCAAATTAGCAAGAACCATACCAACAACAATACCAACAACATCAACAACCGACTAGAAATGCATTCTAACATAAATAGTCTTCTTTTCCAAATAATGCAACAACTTCCAATCCAACTTTGCACTTTCAAATCAATATTAATATTTTCATGTTTATATACTAATTTAAGATCATTCAAACATAGGCCAAGAATATTCCAAGCCATATATCCAATATTCAACAATTCCATCAATTCCATATTCCATCCAAAATTCCTACATATACAACAAAACCATCACAACACATTTTCTACTCTCAAATTCATAATCAACAACAACAATCCACACTTTAACAACTTCATTTCCATAATATCATAAGATCATACTAAAATGACATAATCTTCTACAATCAATTTCAATGCCAACTTAAACCATTTAACCTTCATTTACATCATAAGGATCAACACAACTAACACATTAAACAAAATTAATCCATTTCCATTCTACTTCCATACACCACACGGCTATATTCCATATTTCCAACCTCAACCAAAGTCATTCAACTTCCATTTTCAATATGAATTCCACCATAACCACAACTAGAATACAACATAAAATTCAACTCATATTATCTATACAACAATATACATATACGGCCACTTACATATATGAACACCCACTTTGCAAACTTCCATATTTCCATAAATTCTACTCATTTCTACATTCTACAACATAAACAAACCTTCATAACATGATAAAAAGGAATTAATTCTTACCTTTTTCTCCAAACTTCTTCACTTGACTAAGGTGTTAAATTGATGAAACAAGTGCCCTTTTTTTCCAAAAATAACTACACCAAGTTTTAAAGGACCCTTGAATTAGTAGGAATACCACAAGAAAATAATTTTGGGAGAATATTTTAAGGGGTGAATTTTCTTGGGTCATGGCCGTATGGCCTTCAATTTTTGCTCTTCTTGTTTAGTTTTTCTCCTTCTCAACTTCTCTTGAAAGTTCCATGACTATGACCCCCTTTATATTTAATTTGTCACATGGAAAATAATTAAAACCCATGGGCTTGGGTCCTTTTTTATGGACCATGGCCGGATGGCCCTCTATTGGGCCTCTTTTTCTCTCTTTTTTGTCATGGGCCTAACCCGGTTGGCCCCGAGTTGGGCCTAGCCCACTGACCTTTCGACCTTAAAACGTCCATATCGCCTTGTACCGACGTCACCTGGGAACCCACAATCTATGGTTGGAAAGCTAATTCAATTATCTACAACTTCTATTTCTTGGTATTTTTCCAAATTCCAAACTTATAATAATGTTTTTGCCCCTCGAAGTCAGGTCACCCGAAAATATTTTCTTAAAAATATTCGTTTGGAGGGCTTCCACTTTGATTTGGCCCAAGGGTCCTTCATGAGTTGTGTTTAACTTTACATATGTGACTCATATAACTTGTCACATGTTCCAAAAAAAAATCTTGACGTGTGGGCCCCACCTCAGCTTACAAATAATCCGACGTTCAAAAATACGGGATATAACATATATACATATCGTACATATAGCCTGGGAACATTCAAAACACAAACACAACTGTACAGTGACTACCCACAACCCACGCATATGTCTACAGACCTCTAAGAGTAATAACAGAATCATATGACGGGACAGGGCCCCGCCGTACCCCTGAATAAACATACACATATACAACAAAAGAGTCTGTACCAAAATATGGGCTCCGGAACAAGGGAGCACTCCAAGGCAGCTGAATAGGAATCCTAAGCCGGCGGATCACCAAATCGTGTATCTGTACCTGCGGGCATGAAACGCAGCCCCCGAAGAAAGGGGGTCAGTACGGAATATGTACTGAGCATGTAGAGCATGGAATATAGTAACCAGAATCGTACTGAGGTAAGAAGTATGGAACATGAGTACAGTAACCAGAAACCACAAGGCGTACCTTTGAAACACAAATCATGCATGTCCATGTCATAAACATGAGTAAATAATCATCATATACATATGCATATACATAACGTGTCCCGGTCCTCTAGTGAGGGACTCGGTGAGTAAAGTCATCATATACATGTACATATAGCTTGTCCCGGCCCTCTAGTGAGGGACTCGGTGAATGGAATCATCATATGCCATCCTGGCCACCATCCCCATATCATCACATCATCATACCATCATATATATATATATATATATAGCGCGTCCCGGCCCTCTAGTGAGGGACTCGGTGAATAATGTAGAGGAGTGTGCACGAATGCGTGTCCTGGCCCGGGACTCAGTGAAAGACATATTGAGCTTTGCACGAGCAGAGCAGTGAGAAACCACATGCACATAAATTATCTTTAAGACTCAATAGATAAGTAAGTAGTCGACGCTCGAGAGTTAAAACGGTAATCATGTTAAGTTCTTTCAAAAACAAGTCGTTAGGACTATACAAAGGAAAACCTCGGGGACCACGGATATGCATCAAACCAATCCGGCCCGCCCATGAAAGTTAAAGTCATTATACGTTATAGAATCACTTATGAGCATATCAGCAATCCGGTTCCGTCTATGAAAGTTACGGACATTTCTAGACATAGGATCTTTTTAAGAACAAAATTCTTTTGCAACATTTGAGATTCAATCATGCATAAGACTTAAGGACCAAGTTTCTACCACATTAAGGATACCAATACTAGGAGGTGAATAAGGATCGTAAACATGCTCGGATCATAAGAATAGAATTACCTTGAGGATCGTGTCATAACTTACTTACACTAAGACATGCCAAAAGAAGGAGAGAGTAAGCTTTACACAGCTCGACCGCTTCCTAAGCTAATCCAAACTTAAGTCTTGGGCTGCCTACGATCTACAACAACATCGTTATATACTAAACATTAGCTATAGATACTTAAAACTCCAATCTCAAACTAGCACTTAATTCTACCGAAATTTGGGCAGCATTTCCCCCATAAATACAACAACCCCGAGAATTCAACTCGGCCAAATCTTCAACAACAATACCAACAATCATACTAACAACATCAGTAATCAATTTTAACCCGAGATCAACACAACAACACATTTCTTTCTTCCAAATTCATCAACTACACCAACAATTCACACATTGGCAATATCATTCCCATAATTACAAGAAACTAGCTTAAAAGTTCGTTAACTTCTACAACAAGTCACAAACGATTATAACTTCAATTTGCACCATTAAACTTTCATTTGCATCCTAGAATCCACAACACAACAACCCAAGAATACTAAATAAAATTAGTTCATTCCCTAACATACAAAACCCCATTTTCGGCCAACACCTCAACACACTAGTTCATGATTTTCATCCATTTCCCCACACTACAACAACACCCAAACATGCTAAATACAATTAATTCACCATTCCTACACAACATCATATATATGCACGGCCAACCATCAATATACACGGTTCAACATCAACATCCATATTTTCATGAATTTCATTCATTTCTACATACTACAACATACACAAACCATCCATAACATATAAAAGAGAAGATTGAACCTTACCTTCTTCACTCAATTCCTTCACTTGGCTAGGGCTTGTTCTTGCAAAAAAATGAGTGTTTTGTTTGTTCCAACAACTACTCCACTTTAATAAGAACCTTCCCTTGGTTGAATTGCTAGAAGAAATAATTTTTTTGATCAACTTTTCTTCTTGCTCTTTCTCGGTTAAGCTTGGCCGAATGGCCTCTTCTTGTTTCTCCAAGTTTCTTGAAATTTCTAAGGTTGGAAGATGAAAAATGTGGTCAATTAATCATCTTGCCCATACTTATAATACTCATCCATGTGTCCATGGCCCACACATAACTTGGACTAATTAAAATTAGCCAAACCATGGGTGGGAATCCACCTTATGCCACACGGCCCACTTGGCCATTTTCATGAAATTAATTAACTTTCCATAATTCACTTTAACCCCAAATTTTTCCTTAATATTCCATGCCACAAAATCATAAGCAACTTATGTCTTAAAACAAGGTCGTGGTTAAAAGTCTCGACTTCGTATCCCGGAATAGTCTTGTCCCTAACTTATTGTGGTTAACTTGGATTGTCCCGGTGTACAAAATACGGGATATAACATCCTTCCCCTCTTTAGAACATTCGTCCTCGAATGTTCAACTAGTCTCATAAGGTCTTATAAGGATCCCGGGGGTTTCCTTTATTGCCATAGCATGCAACCTCATCTACTGATCGTATTTCTTCTTCATCTCTTCTTCGACTTTCAAATCATTTTATAATCTTCCTTTTTTCGTTTTTGGATCTTACTAGCTTGTCTCGGCAAGGAATCTTACCTGTAGCCCGAGCATCCGTATCAAACATATTGTAGGGTTGATTGTCTCCATCTTGCACTTGCACGTTTCGCACCCGCTCCCCCCCTTTTAGGGTGTACTTATACTGTTACCTATTTATACTTTGCCCTATGTCCGGATCTTTCCAATCTCAATTAAGCAGCACTTTTATTCCGACATTCTGATCCCTTCGCCGTTCATCTGCTCACTTTCTTTCTTTTTCAGATATCATTGTGTTAGTACTTCCCAAGCTTAACCTGTAGTGAAAACGGCATCAGTTTGCCTTGTAACATTTGTGCCATTTATTTTTCTTCTCACTTGAACTGCGTTACCTTGTCCGATTAACGCCTTCCTCATACCGCTACGTTGACTGCCGGAATACACATATCCGCTGATATAGCCAAATACGGAATATCATATGCATACCTATATAAACATAATTACTACTGTCTTGCTTACAAAATATTTCCAAACACTATTCAAACTCACCCTGATTCTAAAGCTGTAACTCACCTTTTTCCTCTTCATCGATCTAGTCCGCCTCGGCCTACGCGGCCTCTTAAGGTTTCCACCCACTCTGTACCTTCTAATTTCCCTTAGACTATTCTAACTTCCCATTTGACTCTCCTGTGTCTAACTTTGTAGGATTTTAGTAAACTTCCCAGGGGGTCACCCATCCTAAAATTTCTCTCACTCCAGCACGCTTAACCTCGAAACTTTTGTTAAAATATGATGCTTTAATGCTAGTATGATAACGTCCACCTCACCACACGACCTTCATCACACAACCGAAGTAAGGTGAAGTCTTAACAAATTTCTAAACGCTCTCATAACACAATTACTATTTTAGCCCTCCTTCAATCCTCAATATTAACTTTTCACCTATGGGGCTGACCGCTTTCCATCCTAGACTTCCAGGTCCGCAATGATAGGGAACACACCGTATTCGCCGTGACTTATAAATACTTGGCTATCGGCCTTTGGATTTCTGCTTACCGCTATTAAGTAACGTTCATACAACAAATACACATACATAAAAATATAAATTCCAATAAGGATTCATATACCTGTAGCCGCATCTGGTGACGCCTCCTGATCCTTTCTACGGGCCAACGCATATAAGCGGTTCGAAGGACCGCTAGAACTGGGAACCCCGCCGCGGCTGTACCCACGGCCGGGTGCCGGTATACCCCCGCCCCGCAGGGCGCATGGCTACCGAAGAAGATGAACCAGCAACTGACCCAAAGAGGGTCGAGCCGCACCACCGGTGGCTACCCCACACGGACACTCCCTCATGATATGGCCTTGACGGCCGCAAGCAAAATAAGCACCTGTAACATAACGGCACTCCCCCGGATGGCGCCTGCCGCACTGAGGGCACTGAGGCATAGATGGCCTCGACTGACTCGAACTCCCATGCACCTGTGAACCTGAAGCCCTGGAGCTCTGACCGGCTCCCGAATACGCTGTGCTGTCAAATCTCCTGCCCGGGAACCGTGGGGGTGCACTCCGTGCTGGCTGAGAAGAATACCCAAGATATCGCCGAGGTCGCCCGCCTCGAAACCCTCCCCCGAATAACCGCCGATCTAGTCCCTCTTGGGCCGGCCCCTATCGTAATCTCCGTCGGGCCAACGCCCTCCGTGTCTATCCTCCATAACTCGGGTACGTGCCCCGTACCCATGCAATATCCATCCCCGATCGCTCGCCATCACCAAACAATTTCGTCAACCAAGTAATGATCCAGCTCCCCCATCACATACCGGTGCATCCGGTCAGTCATATCAGCTACCAAAGCGGGTGCATATCTGGCTAAGGAGTCAAACTCTAAACTGTACTCTCGAACACTCCTGCCATCCTCGCCGTACGTAGGAATACGTCAACTCGCCCGCCCTCATCTCCGGAGGTAAAAAGTGGCTAAGAAAGGCCCCCACAAACTCGTCCCACACTGCTGGAGGAGCATCCTCGCCCCTAGACAGCTCCCAAGACTCATACCAATTAGCCGCTACATCGTACAACCGATATGACGCCAACTCGACAGAATCGGTCTCAGAAGCCTTAATGAGCCACAACGTACACTGCATCTGTCTAATAAACTCCTGGGGATCCTCCTCGGGCTTTGACCCGAAGAACTCTGGAGGATTACAAGTCGTAAAAATCACGGGCCCTCAAACTATCACGTCTGTCCGCGTGATCACCTCCTAAGCCGTGCCTGCAAACCTGCCCCGCCACCAATCTAGTCAGCAACTGGACCGCATCTCTCATAGCCCTATCCTCCGCCCCTGGCTGGGGAGCTCGAGGTGGAGCCGCCTCGGCGACTGGCGCCTCCACTCCAAGTCCCTCCGATAGGGCGGCGGTGTGCGAAGGTTGTCGGGGGGGGCACAACCTCGGCACGGGCTCGGCCACGGCCCCGGTAATCTCCGGCTTGGCTAGTCTCTCCCAGTTGCCATAGACTTGCCCTTTCGGGGGCAGCCGTGGCCTTCCTCGGAGGCATCGCCGAAAACATATCAATTCGTTAGGGAGGAGTCATCCCGATAATACGCCTATCGTACGATCTAAGATCGAAGTGAAAGATAACATCCTAAATGTCCTCAGCCTCCGTTTATAGATGTGGTGCACAACACACCGATAAACAAGACTCTACTAGACACGGCCTGTAGACATTCCGAGGACGAACCGCTCTGATACCACTTCTGTCACGACCCAACCCCGTAGGCCGCGACTAGCGCCCGAGTTGGGCACTCGTACACATCTGTCCACTATAATTGTACCATAGCAAACATAATAGGAACTTAAACATACAGAAAAGCACGGCGTCGCGTATACATATATACATATCGTACATATATCCTGGGAACATTCAAAACACAAACACAACTGTACAGTGACTACCCACAACCCACGCATATGTACGTATTCCCAAGAGTAATAATAATCATATGACGGGACGGAGCCGTATTCCCTCGAATAAACATACACATATACACTACAACAAAAGAGTCCGTACCAAAATGTGGGCTCCGAACAAGGAGCACTCCCTGCGCCTCGAATAGGAATCCTAAGCCGGCGGATCACCAAATCGTGTATCCGTACCGCGGCATGAAACGCAGGCCCGAAGACCCCCGGGGTCGGTGAATACGTACCGAGCATGTAGAGCATGGAATACGAAGCAACCGTAATCGTACCGAGGTAAGAAGTATGGAACATGAGTACAGTAACCAAAAACCACAAGGCGTACCTTTGAAACACAAATCATGCATGTCCATGTCATAAACATGAGTAAATAATCATCATATACATATGCATATACATAACGTGTCCCGGCCCTCAGCCGAGGGACTCGGTGAGTAAAGTCATCATATACATGTACATATAGCTTGTCCCGGCCCTCTAGTGAGGGACTCGGTGAATGGAATCATCATATGCCATCCCTGCCACCATCCCATATCATCACATCATCATACCATCATATATATATATATATATATATAGCGGCCCCCTCTCTAGTGAGGGACTCGGTGAATAATGCAGAGGAGTGTGCACGAATGCGTGTCCTGGCCCGGGACTCAGTGAAAGACATATTGAGCTTTGCACGAGCAGAGTAGTGAGAAACCACATGCACATAAATCATCTTTAAGACTCGATAGATAAGTAAGTAGTCGACGCTCGAGAGTTAAAACGGTAATCATGTTAAGTTCTTTCAAAAACAAGTCGTTAGGACTATACAAAGGAAAACCTCGGGGACCACGGATATGCATCAAACCAATCCGGGCCCGCCCATGAAAGTTAAAGTCATTATACGTTATAGAATCACTTATGAGCATATCAAAGCAATCCGGTTCCGTCTATGAAAGTTACGGACATTTCTAGACATAGGATCTTTTAAGAACAAAATTCTTTTGCAACATTTGAGATTCAATCATGCATAAGACTTAAGGACCAAGTTTCTACCACATTAAGGATACCAATACTAGGAGGTGAATAAGGATCGTAAACATGCTCGGATCATAAGAATAGAATTACCTCGAGGATCGGGTCATAACTTACTTACACTAAGACATGCCAAAAGAATGAGAGAGTAAGCTTTACATACCTCGACCGCTTCCTAAGCTAATCCAAACTTAAGTATTGGGCTGCCCACGATCTACAACAACATCGTTATATACTAAACATTAGCTATAGATACTTAAAACTCCAATCTCAAACTAGCACTTAATTCTACCGAAATTTGGGCAGCATTTCCCCCATAAATACAACAACCCCGAGAATTCAACTCGGCCAAATCTTCAACAACAATACCAACAATCATACTAACAACATTAGTAATCAATTTTAACCCGAGATCAACATAACAACACATTTCTTTCTTCCAAATTCATCAACTACACCAACAATTCACACATTGACAATATCATTCCTGTGACACCTCGAAATCTTTCCGTACTTGAGTGACGGGTAGAACGATGAAGAGCTTGAGTATACGATGTGTTGTTAAGTTGGGAATGGCCAATCATGAATTTTGTGGAACTAATAAAGTTGCGAAGATTTCCCAGCCAGTGGTCGTATAGTGCACAATACGGCCCGTAAAGTGATTTACGGACCGTATAGTGCGATCGTCCTCCCAGCCAAAAATCTCAACTTTCGTTTTTCTTAAGCTTAAATACGTGCATGGAGGACGGACCGTAAAGTGAAATACGGCCCGTAAACCATGGTCGTAAATCACCATGCATGCTGCTAAAGCTTCTGGTTCTGCTTAAGGTTAAAGACGACCGCGAGGGACGGTCCGTAAAGTGGAATACGGACCGTAAACCTCCATGGACGACCACCGTTCACCTTATACAGATTTCGAATTCATTAAATACGAGGACCAAGACTTACTTTATTTCATTTCTACACTACACCACTTCTCTCTAGAATCTCTCTCACAATTATTACATAAGTTTTCAAGGATATTTGAGGATCAACAACATCAAATAAGTGAATCAAGATAAAGGAAATCATCAAAGATCATCCAAGTCAAGAAATCCAAATGGAGAAAAACTAGGGTTTTGCTCAAAGAGGAGTATTAGCAACCAAGGCTTGTTCCTAAAACATCTAAGGTAAGATTCATGATATTTATATGTTGTTTAAGGTATTTAGGAGTTGAAATACTTGGTCATTAAAAGAGAATAGCAAAAATGGGTTATGAATGATTAATAGTGACGTTTTGAGACATAGTTGGAATTGAATCATGAATGTTGTTGGGTTGTGATATAAATGTGTTATAAATGACCTATAGACATGAAATGAGTGTTGGATACGAAAGAATATGACGATGGATTTTTAGTCATGATTATGGGAAATCGAGGTGAATTATGAAATGCGAATCATATGAATGAATGATGATTGTTGTTAATCATATTGTGATGATTATTATGAATGTTGGGAGTTGATATGGAATATGGCAGAAAGTAGTACAAACAAAGGAAGCGCAATACCAAATTTCTATAGCTTTAGTAAGTATGTTTTTACGATGACATAGCTAATGTCGATATGAATTCCATCAAGGTATAGACAAGCGCATTAAGGAGAACGAACAAGCGATAGAGTAGCTAAGCAACAAAGGTATGCGAGGCAAATCCCTTTCCTTCTAAGGCATGAGTCCTATGGCATGAATTTCCTCTTTTACTTATGAATGTTCCGTCTCCAAGAAAGTTAAGAGTCCTCTCTCATGAATAGCTATACGAGATAAGAAAAATAAGATAAATATGAAAATGATGATAGCAACTAAAGTCTAGAAATGCTATAGCCTATGATATGATGTCTCTAAGAAGCTAATGATGACACTTATGTAATTTCATGATATTGATCATTGTGCACACTCACCTTATGCTTGTTCCTTCAAGGTGAGTAACTCGTGAGAATGCTCATAATGACGTCGGGGTCCACGACCTTACGTCACCCCGATAAAGCATGAATAGCTAAGAGTCCCTATGTATTGTAGTACGTATATGATGTCAAGCATCTTATGATAAGCATGATATAATGAGTATACTATGATGAGCTATGATAAGCATATTATGATAAGCATGATGTAGTGAGCATATGATGATATCACACCGTGCCTATATGGCCGGGCAGTCACCGCCAAGGCGGGCAGCTATACCCACCATGGCTAAATGGCATGCGCAGACACCACTAGTGGGCGGCATGAGATAATATCCTGGACCTTGAGATGCCCGACGTTGTGCTATTGATGATGCTAATGATATTGATGATGCTAATGATATTGATTATCACACCTCACCTATATGGTCGGGCAGTTATTACAGTTATGCATATATGATATGATGATGAGTACGAAAGTAAGTTAGCATGCATGATCATCCTTATGATTCAGTCAGTTATAGATTACTCCTTGTTTTATGCCTCCTCAGTTTATTGATGCTTCACTATTGTTTATGCTTCACATACTCAGTACAATATTCGTACTGACGTCCTTTTCTTCGACGCCGTGTTCATGCCCATGTAGACAAAGGAGGTGGCCCGCACTCATGGAGCTAGCAGCTGATTTGAGAGCACTCCATATTCCGGAAGTGCCACAGATTTCTCTTTTGGTATATATATATATCTGTATATTTATGTTTTTGGGCATGGCGGGGTCCTGTCCCGTCCAGATGTCTAGTATTCCAGTAGAGGCTCCTAGATACGCAGTGTGGGTAGTCTGGTCCCATGGCTTTTATGTATATGCATGTATATATATTATTTTGGATAGCCGAAGGGCTTATGGTTATAAAGAAAATGTATTTTTAAAGATTCCGTTTAACATGATTATGAGCATATAGTATGAATACTAGAGATAAGTGTAAGTGAGTGGTGTTCGGTGGTTAGCCACGGATACCCGTCGCGGCCCGTAGCTCCGGGTCGTGACAAAAGTGGTATCGCAGCAGTTGGGCCCTAGGAAGTGTCTACGAGCCGTGTCTAGAGTCTTGTTTATGGTGTGTTGCGCGCCACACTAATAAACGGAGGACTGTGGCATTTAGGAAAAATGACCATCTTTCTTCATACGAGATCGTGCGATAGAGCCGAGTATAAGATTTAATCCTCCCTAATGAGTATGTTGTGATTTCAGAAATGCCGCCAAAAGCTAAAGCCGCCCAGAAGGGCAAGACTACGACAAAGAGGCGGGCAGAAAGAGAGCCGCCTATGAATGTTGATGAAGGAGAGTCACATCATGAGGCCTTATCCAATGCCTCCACCACTCCTCCTAGTACAGAAGGGGCTCCTATTCCAGTTCCTCCACCAGCTACTTCGGGTCAACAAGTGACCGAAGCTATTAATTTATTGACGCAGTTGGTTGCCGCTCAGGCACAACGACAGAATGCGGGGTCAAGTGAAGGTTAAGCTAGTACGAGAGCCCGTGACTTCATGAGCCTAAATCCTCCAGAATTCTTTGGGTCAAAGCCGGATGAAGATCCACAAGGCTTCATTGATGAGATGCTAAGAACGTTGCAGATTATTCATGCTTCCGAGACCGAGTCGCGGGAGTTGGCATCATATAGACTCCGAGATGTGGCAGTTTTATGGTAAATAATTGGAGAGCGTCGAGGCAAGAAAGTGCGCCTCCTCCCGTGTGGAAAGAGTTCGTTGATGCCTTCATTCGCCATTATTTGCCACCTGAGGTACGCCGAGCTAGAGCGGATAGATTTTTGAATTTGAAGCAAGGTAATATGAGCGCCCGGGAGTATAGCCTTCAATTTAATTCCTTGGCTAGGTATGCCCCGACGATGGTGGCCGACATGGGTGACCGGGTGTATAGATTTGTGAGTGGCTTAGGGCCACATTTATTCAAAGATTGCCTAACGGCTTCATTACAAGACGGGATGGACATTTCCGGATTCAAGCTCATGCCCAAAATCTTGAAGGGCAACAACCTCCACAAAGAGGTGAACGTGATGTTGATAGAGGGCCGAGCAAAAGAGCTAGATCTATGGGCACAAAGCCGTGATTATAGAAGGGGATCGAGGCAGACATTTTCTAGGCACTCGAGTCAGTCAGCGACTAGTGCACCTCCCCAGGATGCGGACGTAAGATTTGATCGCTCTTTTCGATCGGGGACGGGGCCGAGTTCAAGGGCCCCGGTGTTCACAATTCGGGGGTGATCACGGTCGTAGGAGACCCCCGCGATGCGATGGCGCCGTGTGGTAGATTACATTCCCGACAGTGCCGTCAGGGTTCGGATGCTTGTTACACTTGTGGCCAAGTAGGGCATATGATGAGAGATTGCCCGTCGATGAGCGGCGGAGCTAGGACCCAGCCCACAGGATCATTAGCAGGATCTTCTTCAGTACATCCTACAGGGCGGACTTCTCGGACCCCCAAAGAGGCCGAGGTAGAGGCCGAGGGGAGTATCTACTCGTGTGCCGCACAAAGACCGCTTATATGCATTAGCCGGACGGCAAGATCTCGAGTCCTCCCCAGATGTGGTCACAGGTACATTGACTGTGTTCTCTTATGATGTGTATGCATTGATAGATCCAGGATCTACGTTATCATATATTACTCCATATATTGCAAATCGTATGGGGGTGAAACCCGAGCCGATCAAACCTTTTAAGGTATCCACTCCGGTTGGTGATCCCGTGATAGCTAAGCAAGTATATAAAGATTGTATAATTGTGATATGTGATCGTCGACCAAAGCCGATTTAGTCGAGTTAGAGATGCTAGACTTTGATGTTATAACGGGTATGGATTGGTTGGCCTCGTTATGCCAATGTTGACCGCCGAATGAAATTGGTTCGCTTTCAATTCCCGGAGAGCCCGTGCTTGAATGGAAAGGTAATACAGCCACTCCGAGAGGTAGGTTTATTTCCTACCTTAAGGCAAGAAAGATGATCGCTAAAGGCTACATTTATCATTTAGTTCGAGTTCATGATACGGAAGGTAGTCTCCTACTTTCCAGTCTGTTCCGGTGGTAAATGAGTTCCCGGACGTATTTCCCGATGAGCTTCCAGGCCTTCCTCCAGAAAGGGAGATTGACTTCGCCATTGATGTGTTGCCAGATACCGAGCCTATCTCTATTCCTCCTTATCGAATGGCTCCGGCAGAATTAAAAGAGTTAAAGGCACAGTTGAAAGATTTGCTGGAAAAGGGGTTCATTAGTGTTATATCCCGTATTTTGAGTAACGGGACAACTAGAGTGAATTATGAGAAGTTAGGGACAAGGCTCTCCCGAGAGACTTCTGTGTGTCTTAAAGACTTGAGTTGTGTATGATTTTAGTGTCATGTAAATGTTAAGGAAGCATTTGGAGGCAATTTCCATTTTAGTAAGTGTGCTAATTTTGGAAAATTGGAAATAATTTTGGTTTGTAAGAAATAAGGTAAGGATTGATCTTATTTAGCACATGAGTTGTTTATGGAAGAATATTAGTGTGGAAGTGTCGAGGAAGGCTAAGGGCAAAATGGGAATTTTGGAGATTAGTTTCGGGAATTTTAAAATGTGACCAATAAGTCATTGGGCTCAAAAAAAATGATGAAAATTTTAGGCCCAAGTGCATGTGGTGGCCGGCCACATGGCCAAGCCCACCCAAGAAAATTAAATATTTTCCATGTGCTAAATTAATTATAAAGGGATCATTTATCCCTTAGAAACTTCATGAAATAAGAAGAGCAAGACAAAGAAAATCAAGAAGGCAAAAAAAAAAAAAAGAGGGCATTCGGCCCCTATGTTCCCACAAATCACTTTCAAAAATCTTGTTCCAAAAATTATTTCCTTGTTATATTCCTACTAATTCAAGGTCCCTCTACAACTTGGTGCAATTGTTTTGGAAGATTGAGCATTGGTTTCATCAATCTCACACTTTGGACAAGTGAAGAAGATAGAAGAAAAAGGTAAGAATTAATCTCTTGTTATTATGTATGAAGGATGGTTTGTGTTGTAGTATATGGAAATGAGTAGAAACTATGGAAATATGGAAGTTTGCAAAGTGGGTGTGGATATGTATGTGTGGCCGTGTGTGTGTTAGTGTATGAGTGTGATGAGTTGAATTTTTATATTGTATTCTAGTTGTGGTTATTGTGGAAATTGTATTGGAATTGAAAGAAGAATAAAAATTGGTTGAAGTTGGAAAGGGAGTGTTGGCCGTGTGGTGCCTAGTGAGGAAATGGGAATGAATTAATTTTGCCTAATATGTTAGTTGTGTTGTTGTGATCCTTATAATGTAAATGAAGGTAAAATGGTTTAAGTTGGCATTAAAATGGAATGTGGAAGGTTATGTCATTTTAGAATGATTTTTATGATATTGTGGAAATGAAGTTGTTAATGTGCAAATAATGATTATTGTTGATGAAATTGGAAGATGGAAATGTATTATGAATACGTATGTTGAGAATTAGAAGTTTCGGATGAATTATGGTTTCGGTGGAAAATTTGTATATTTTGTATATTTTGTGAATATCTTGTAAAATGATATGAAAACGCTTCCTAATTATGTTGGAATGATCTTGGCTAATATAGAACCATGAAAATATTGACCTTGACTTGAAAATGCAAAGTTAGATTGGGAGATGTTGCGTTATGTGGAAAAGAAGACAATATATGTTAGAATATGTTTCAATTCAATTGTTGATGTTGTTGGAATTGTTGATGGTTTGGTTGTTGATATTTGGGCTGAATTGAATCTCGGGGATGTTGTATGTATAGGGAGATCTCGCCCAAATTTCTCGTAGACAAGTATTGACTAAGATTGAATTCTTGAAGCTTTATGATTAATATTTGGTAAATATGACCAATTGTAGATTTTGGACTTAAACGGGATTTGAATTTGGAGAAGCGTAAGGAGCGAATAAGGTATGTAAGGCTTACCTCTTCTTTCTTTGGCATGTCTTAGATGTAATAGGCTTGAATACGTGTCTCGGGGATCACTCAAATTCTAGAAATCCAAGATTGAAATTAGTTACTATTCACTCAGTAGAATTGAATCAAATGCTTATGAATAGTTAAAAGAATTGTCTGTACGCCTAGAACTTGCATGAATAGGATCCGAATACCCTAAAACTCTTATAAGTAACGTCATGAAATGTGTTATACGTAAATTGTGGACGCCGCCTCATTTGACCCGAGGTGGGCCCCTAGTTTCCGAGATTTTTGCTAAGTTGACTTAATTGACTTATTTGAGCAATATGCAAGTACGATAATTGTTTTGATTGCCCCATTGAGTATTAGAGTATATTTTGATGTAGTTTGACTTGTAAGAATGACTTCCGAAGTTCGTAACTTTTGTATACAAATTTTGATTAACTCGGAACTTGTTTCTACCCTTTCGAAGGACGGCAAATATAATTGTCCGTCGAGTTTTGGAAAAATAATTTGTTTATTTATTTGTTTGCATGCATATGATTTTCTCACTACTCTGCTCGTGCGAACTGTTATGATATCTTTCATCGCGTCCGGAGGGGCATGTGTTCGTGCAATTCCACTGCATTATTCACCGCGCCCCTCACTAGAGGGCCGGGGCATGTTATATATATATATATGTATGTACGTATGTATGATGATGATGTGATGACGGGGAGGTGGCCAGGATGGCATATGATGATTCCTTTCACCGCGTCCCTCCTAAGAGGGTCGGGGCACGTTACATGCATGTACATGATGATTTTATTTACCGCGCCCTCATTATAGGGCCGGGGCATGTTATGGTTGCATTTGTTCACGACGATTTCTTCAGCAATATGATACTCGGCCTATTAAAATTTGGAAAAGCACGATTTATGTTCAATAAGTTTTATGAGATCGATTATTGTACTACTTTTCCGTCCCCTCGGGACGTATGATTCAGTTATTGTGTTTACTGCTTTACATACTCAGTACATATTCCAATCGACCCCTTTCTTCGAATTTGCGTTATGCCGCGTGCGGATATCGTTCGAGTGACGGCTTAGGGTCCGGTTCGGCTATCTTGAAAGCTGCCACTCCCTTGTCCGGAGTCCATTTTTGGTACGATCTTTTGCTTCGTTTGTGTATATTTGTTGGTACGGCGGGGCCAAGTCATCCGTCATATGTTCGTATGTTAGAAATTTCGTTTGTAGAGGCCTGTAGACATAAATGTGGGTTATGGTCCTATCTGTACAGTTTGTGTATGTGTTGTATGTTTGGGCGGTTATCCACCGCGGCAGCCTCGCCGGCTCGCCTATATATATGAGTATGTGAATATGTTGGCCCTGTGTGGCCTTTGTTGGTATGTTCTGAGTACAGGTTAAATTTTTGTTAGCGAGAAAAACAGAGGAAACTCTGCCCAAATTTTTCCAACTACTTCAGTTACTATTTTTGTCTTTTGGTACGTACGGGTGAAAATTCGGGCACTAGTCTTGATTTGACCACGGGGTTGGGTCGTGACAATTAGACCCAGTTCTTCACCGTGGGGAGCACCAGTCTTATTTGTGAGAAAGAAAGATGGCTCCCTGCGAATGTGCATTGATTATAGGTAGTTAAATAAAGTGACGATAAAGAACAGTATCCTCTCCCAAGAATAGATGATTTATTTGATGCTCAGGGTGCCAAGTGGTTTTCAAAAATAGATCTGAGGTCGGGTTATCATCAAGTAAGAGTCAGAGAAGAAGATATTCCCAAGACAGCCTTTAGAACAAGATATGGCCATTATGAGTTCCGAGTGATGTCGTTCGGGCTGACTAATGCTCCAGCGGTGTTTATGAATTTAATGAATAATGTATTCAGAAGCCTCTCTTGGATCCGTTTGTGATAGTCTTCATTGATGATATTCTGGTGTACTCTCGCACAGAATCGGAACATGCAGACCACTTGCGAATTGTTCTTGGAATTCTCCGAACTCGGGAGTTGTATGCTAAATTTTCAAAGTGCGAGTTTTGGCTAAATTCGGTGACATTTTTGGGCCATGTGATTTCCGATGATGGCATTAGAGTTGATACTCAGAAAATAGAGTTTGTGAAGACTTGGCCAAGGCCTACGACGCCTACAGAAGTTCGTATTTTCTAGGATTGGCAGGCTATTATAGAAGATTTGTAGAGGGCTTTTCATCTATCTCAGCCCCACTGACAAAGCTAACCCCGAAGTCATAAAATTTCAGTGGAATGACGCCTGTGAGCGTAGCTTCCAAGAGTTGAAGGACAGACTCACCTCAGCTCCAGTTCTAACGCTTCCAGAAGGGCCAGATGGCTATGTTATATATTGTGATGCTTCCGGCGTCGGGCTAGGATGTGTGTTAATGCAGCACGGAAGAGCCATTGCTTATGCCTCGAGGCAGCTACGAAAGCATGAAAAGAACTACCCGACTCATGATTTAGAATTAGCCGCAGTTATTCATGCATTGAAAATGTGGAGACATTACTTGTATGGGGTGCATGTGGATATCTATACAGATCACAAGAGCCTCCAATATATTTTCAAACAAAAGGAGTTGAATCGCGACGAGGCGGTGGTTAGAATTATTGAAGGACTATGATGTTGATATCCTGTACCACCCCGGAAAAGCTAATGTAGTAGCTGATGCACTTAGCCGCCGACCAATGGGCAGTTCATGTGAAGTTCCTCCAGAAAAGAAATAAATGGTTCATGAACTCCATCAGCTAGCTAACCTTGGAGTGCGAATAATTGATTCAGGCGACGCAGGAGTTAGAATCAATAATCCCACAGTTTCGTCCTTGAATTCAGAAATAAAAGAGCGACAATACGAGGATCCCAAATTAGAGTATTATAAAGGTGTGAAATTTCCAAAAGAAAGGTCACCATTTGAAGTTTCGACGGATGGGGTTCTCGGGTATTGAATAGGCTATGTGTCCGGATGTGGCGAATTTCGTCGCCAAATCTTAGAAGAAGCTCATTGCTCCGGTATTCCATCCACCCGGAGCGACGAAAATGTATCATGACCTTAAATCGATGTATTGGTGGGATGGCATGAAAAGAGACATAGCGTGGAATTGTGGCCAAATGCCGAATTGTCAGCAAGTGAAGATAGAACATCAGAAGCCAGGAGGGTTATTACAAGCAATGGAAATTCCTACATGGAAATGGGAAGTGATCAATATGGATTTCATTGTAGGATTGCCCCGTTCCCGAGGCAAATATGATTCTATATGGGTGATAGTGGACAGACTCACGAAAGCAGCTCATTTTCTCCATTGTCGAACCACGTACTCAGCAGAAGACTATGCGAGACTGTATCTCAAGGAAATTGTGCGACTTCATGGTATTCCGATATCTATTATTTCAGATAGAGGAGCACAGTTCACAGCCAAGTTCTGGAAATCCTTTCAAGAGGGCCTAGGTACTCAAGTAAGGCTTAGTACGACATTTCATCCGCGGAGCGACGGACAAGCCGAGCATACTATTCAGACCTTGGAGGATATGCTAAAGGCATGTGTTTTAGATTTTGGTGGTGGTTGGGATGACCACTTACCCCTAATAGAATTTGCCTACAATAATAGTTATCATTCTAGTATCCAAATGGCTCCGTACGAAGCTTTGTACGGGAGGAAGTGTAGATCTCCGATTGGATGGTTTGATGTCGGAGAGGTACAGTTAATAGGCCCCGAGCTGATTCAGCAAGCAGTAGAAAAAGTCAAAATGATCCGAGATCGGTTATTGACGGCTCAAAGTCGCCAAAAGTCTTATGCGGATAACCGCCGGCGAGATTTAAAATTTCGAGTTGATGATTGGGTGTTCTTGAAGGTATCACCAATGAAAGGGGTGATGAGGTTTGGTAAGAAAGGAAAGTTGAGTCCTCGGTATGTCGGACCCCACAAAATCATCCGCAAGGTGGGTCAAGTAGCGTATGAATTAGACTTACCTTCAGAGCTCGAATTAGTTCACCCAGTTCACCCAGTATTTCATGTCTCAATGCTCCGCAAATGTGTTGGAGATCCCACAAAGATTGTACCAGTTGATGATGTTCAGATTACAGAAAAGCTAGCCTATGAAGAGGTGCCTATTGCTATATTAGACAGGCAAGTACGAAGGCTTCGAAATAAGGAAATAGCATCAGTCAAAGTCTTATGGCGAAATAACAATCGAGAGGAGATGACGTGGGAAGCAGAAGAAAGAATGAAATCTACATATCCGCACTTATTTCAGCCCCCGGTAAGAGGCTTATGATGAGACGACGAGATGATGAGGTATGTACGCTTTACTTTTATGTATATGGGTCGCGTGTGGCCAATCTATATTGCTATTGTGTTGTAGCCCTGTGAGGCAATGATATTATGGGTTGCTGTGACAGGATGATATCGCCATATTACAGAGGAAACTCTGGCAAAAATCTTCTAGAATTCCCGAGTGTCGAACATTCGAGGACGAATGTTCCAAAAGGGGGGAAGAATGTGACACCTCGAAATCTTTCCGTACTTGAGTGACGAGTAGAACGATGAAGAGCTTGAGTATACGATGTGTTGTTAAGTTGGGAATGGCCAATCATGAATTTTGTGGAAATAATAAAGTTGCGAAGATTTCCCAGCCAGTGGTCGTATAGTGCACAATACGGCCCGTAAAGTGATTTACGGACCGTATAGTGCCATCGTCCTCCAAGAAAAAATCTCAACTTTCTGTTTTTCTTAAGCTTAAATACGTGCATGGAGGACGGACCGTAAAGTGAAATACGGCCCGTAAACCATGGTCGTAAATCACCATGCATGCTGCCAAAGCTTCTGGTTCTGCTTAAGGTTAAAGACGACCGCGAGGGACGGTCCGTAAAGTGGAATACGGACCGTAAACCTCCATGGATGACCACTGTTCACCTCAAAGCACAGATTTCGAATTCATTAAATATGAGGACCAAGACTTACTTTATTTCATTTCTACACTACACCACTTCTCTCTAGAATCTCTCTCTACAATTATTACATAAGTTTTCAAGGATATTTGAGGATCAACAACATCAAATAAGTGAATCAAGAGTAAAGGAAATCATCAAAGATCATCCAAGTCAAGAAATCCAAATGGAGAAAAACTAGGGTTTGCTCAAAGAGGAGTATTAGCAACCAAGGCTTGTTCCTAAAACATCTAAGGTAAGATTCATGATATTTATATGTTGTTTAAGGTATTTAGGAGTTGAAATACTTGGTCATTAAAAGAGAATAGCAAAATGGGTTATGAATGATGAATAGTGACGTTTTGAGACATAGTTGGAATTGAATCATGAATGTTGTTGGGTTGTGATATAAATGTGTTATAAATGACCTATAGACATGAAATGAGTGTTGGATACGAAAGAATATGACGATGGATTTTTAGTCATGATTATGGGAAATTGAGGTGAATTATGAAATGCGAATCATATGAATGAATGATGATTGTTAATCATATTGTGATGATTATTATGAATGTTGGGAGTTGATATGGAATATGGCGGAAAGTAGTATAAACAAAGGAAGCGCTGCCCAAATTTCTATAGCTTTAGTAAGTATGTTTTTACGATGACATAGCTAATGTCGATATGAATTCCATTGAAGGTATAGACAAGCGCATTAAGGAGAACGAACAAGCGATAGAGTAGCTAAGCGACAAAGGTATGCGAGGCAAATCCCTTTCCTTCTAAGGCATGAGTCCTATGGCATGAATTTCCTCTTTTACTATGAATGTTCCGTCTCCAAGAAAGTTAAGAGTCCTCTCTCATGAATAGCTATACGAGATAAGAAAAATAAGATAAATATGAAAATGATGATAGCAACTAAAGTCTAGAAATGCTATAGCCTATGATATGATGCCTCTAAGAAGCTAATGATGACACTTATGTAATTTCATGATATTGATCATTGTGCACACTCACCTTATGCTTGTTCCTTCAAGGTGAGGCAGAATTCGTGAGAATGCTTATAATGACGTCGGGGGTCCACGACCTTACGTCACCCCGATAAATCATGAATAGCTAAGAGTCCCTATGCATGTATTGTAGTACGTATATGATGTCAAGCATCTTATGATAAGCATGATATAATGAGTATACTATGATGAGCTATGATAAGCATATTATGATAAGCATGATGTAGTGAGCATATGATGATATCACACCGTGCCTATATGGCCGGGCAGTCACCGCCAAGGCGGGCAGCTATACCCACCATGGCCAAATGGCATGGGCAGACACCACTAGTGGGCGGCATGAGATAATATCCTGGACGCAGGATGCCTGGACGCAGGCTATTGATGATGCTAATGATATTGATGATGCTAATGATATTGATTATCACACCGCACCTATATGGTCGGGCAGTTATTACAGTTATGCATATATGATATGATGATGAGTACGAAAGTAAGTTAGCATGCATGATCATCCTTATGATTCAAATCGATTATAGATTGCTCCTTGTTTTATGCCTCCTCGCTTATTGATGCTTCATTATTGTTTATGCTTCACATACTCAGATAATATTCGTACCGACGTCCTTTCTTCGACGTCGTGTTCATGCCCACAGTAGACAGGAGGTGGCCCGGACTCATAGGAGCTAGCCGCTGATGGATTTGAGAGCACTCCATATTCCGGAAGTTCCACGTATTTCTCTTTTGGTATATATATATCTGTATATTTATGTTTTGGGCATGGCGGGTTCCTGTCCCATCCAGATGTCTAGTATTCCAGTAGAGGCTCCTAGATACGTAGTGTGGGTAGTCTGGTCCCATGGCTTTTGTGTATATGCATGTATATATATTATTTTGGATAGCCGAAGGGCTTATGGTTATAAAGAAAATGTATTTCAGAAAGATTCCAGTTTTACATGATTATGAGCATATAGTATGAATACTAGCAGATAAGCAGGTAAGTGAGTGGTGTTCGGTGGTTAGCCCCGGATACCCGTCGCGGCCCGTAGCTCGGGTCGTGACAATTCCCATAATTACAAGAAACTAGCTTAAAAGTTCGTTAACTTCTACAACAAGTCACAAACGATTATAACTTCAATTTGCACCATTAAACTTTCATTTGCATCCTAGAATCCACAACACAATAACCCAAGAATACTAAATAAAATTAGTTCATTCCCTAGCATACAAAACAACCCATTTTCGGCCAACACCTCAACACACTAGTTCCATGATTTTCATCCATTTCCCCACACTACAACAACACCCAAACATGCTAAATACAATTAATTCACCATTCCTACACAACATCATATATATGCACGGCCAACCATCAATATACACGGTTCAACATCAACATTCATATTTTCATGAATTTCATTCATTTCTACATATTACAACATACACAAACCATCCATAACATATAAAAGAGAAGATTGAACCTTATCTTCTTCACTCAATTCCTTCACTCGGCTAGGGCTTGTTCTTGCAAGAATGAGTGTTTTGTTTGTTCCAACAACTACTCCACTTTAATAAGAACCTTCCACTTGGTTGAATTGCTAGAAGAAATAATTTTTTGATCAACTTTTCTTCTTGCTCTTTCTCGGTTAAGCTTGGCCGAATGGCCTCTTCTTGTTTCTCCAAGTTTCTTGAAATTTCTAAGGTTGGAAGATGAAAAATGTGGTCAAGTAATCATCTTGCCCATACTTATAATACTCATCCATGTGTCCATGGACCACACATAACTTGGACTAATTAAAATTAGCCAAACCATGGGTGGGAATCCACCTCATGCCACACGGCCCACTTGGCCATTTTCATGAAATTAAATAACTTTCCATAATTCACTTTTAACCCCAAATTTTTTCTGAATATTCCATGCCACAAAATCATAAGCAACTTATGTCTTAAAACAAGGTCGTGGTTAAAAGTCTCGACTTTGTATCCCGGAATAGTCTTGTCCCTAACTTATCGTGGTTAACTTGGATTGTCCCGGTGTACAAAATACGGGATATAACATACAGCTCTAGTTTTAACTCTTCCTGAGGGACCAGATGGCTACGTCATTTATTGTGATAGTTTCCGGTGTCATTAGGTTGTGTATCGATGTAGCATGGTAGGGTTATAGCCTATGCTTCTCGACAGCTTAGAAAGCACGAGAGGAATTATCCTACTCATGATCTGGAGTTAGCAGCGGTAATTCATGCTTTGAAGATATGGAGGCATTATTTATCACGACCCAACCCCGTAGGCCGTGACTAGTACCCTAGCTGGGCACCCGTACTTATACCGATTCTAAATTAACTTAATAGAGAAATAAACAAATATAGTAATTAAAAAATAATATAGGTAGCGCACAAAAGTAAGTATGGCGCACGAACGGCGATCAGGCCGTCATAAAATATATCTACAA